>NW_009915999.1:27388-38805 GCF_000696875.1 Nestor notabilis
AAAAAAGTCCTCTCTAAAGAATTATACCTGAGAAAGGTATACGAGGAAAAACTGTTCAAATGTAAAATATTAGCTGTAATGAAACAGAGAGCTTTGGGTTTTTTTCTTATTTTGACAAAGTAGTACTATCCCAGTTTCCCGTGGCTCCTTTACTCTGAATGAATGTAGTCTTTTTCAAGTCTTTGGCTGTCCCCTGGCTTGAAGTTCCCCCACTCAAAGGCTGGGTCTGAAATAGGGTTGGACCCTGTGGTTCCCATTTCCCTTTCGCCATGCCAAGGTAATATATATGACCTATAACCTTCTAGAAGTGTAATTTATTTAGAAGGAAATAATAATTAAAAAAAAAAACCCAAACTTTAATCCACTAAATGCAGCATATATTCATAGGAAGCTTTTCCATACAGCTTGCTACGCCCTTGTTATGGAGAGACACCAGTATCTTAGGTTCTTTCTGTAGAATGGGTTTCTTTCTGTGTCTCCCTCTGCTTAACCCTTTAGTCTGTTTCCCTAGCCCTACTCTGAGAAGAGTCCCATCCTTTCTTCTCAGGAGACTTTTAGCTACTCATTAGCCTTTACATTTTCAAATTTGGAGCTTGGAAAAATAAACATATCTTATTAGCAGACAGGATACCGTGTCCTTGAGGTTAATAATTTTGCCTATTATCTTTGAAGAGCTGGCCTAAGTATTTGTTCTGGGAAGCCAAGTGTTGCTTTCTAATTAGTTTTCTAAGCATCCCACTGTAATTTAAATCACTATACTTACAAAGAAAATTTCCCAACTCAGTAGAACTTCACTGACTGGTCCTATAAAGCATTCACAGTAATACTCCTAAAGTAGTCACATATTTCGTTTTATTCTCTAAAATGAGATCAAAATAAGTGCACTTCAGCAGAAAACTGTGAACTTTTTTTTTTTAATCCTTTGAAGGCAGCATTGTACCCCTGCTTTGTGCAGAGAGAAGCTGATGACCTTGCCCCAGCCTCTTGCTGTGGAATAGGGTCCCTTTGCACTGTCAGTAGAAATATGTGTGTTTGGATCCAGAGGTTCCACATTTAATTCTTACTGTTGATAATTTATCTTTGCTTGCAGTGGTACAGCTTACTACTTCCATGCCTCAAGATGCATGTAGGGAGAATCTTTTATGTTTCAAAGCAAACAAAACTGAACAATCTGGGTTTAAATTTTTAATTCTTATGAAAGCCGTAAAGAACACAGGAGATTTTTAGTGGAAGAGCAAGATCTATATGATAAGAATAGCACTGGAAAGAACCACATACTTCACCAGTTCACATATAGAAATATACTAAATGTCTAAGCTAGAAAAACCTACAAGACATCTACTAGGACATCACTACAGGATATTTAGTAGGTGTTTAGACTACAGCACTCCCCTGAAACTCAACATATTACCTAAATGGAAAGACCAAACCCTATAACTATAAAGTATCCAAGAGAAAGTGCAAAAGATAGAAAGAAAATCTCTAAAATAACAGTTAAAATTATTTAATTCCTGGAATATACATTCTTTATATAATTTTTAGAAAGTCTGAGGTTGGTGGACAGAAGAAGACTGTCAAATAGTCATGCTGTTGTTTAATGAGTATTTTTAGCATAAGCATTATCAGAAGAGTTATATTCCTGTGTTCCAACACTTTAAGCATGATTAAGGTGCCTAAACAAAAATGTTTAGGCTTTTTAAGAAACCTTGGGATATAGAAGACACCTATGGGCATTGCAAATATGGCAGAAAACTAGAAGAAACAGGAAACCCTTCTGAACTGGCAGCTGGGGCATATGTAGGACACGTCAGATGACATATAGTAGATGTTAATATACATCTAGGATATATATTCTCTCTATACATAGGACACTAGGTATTACTGAAAGATGTAACCGAGTCTTTTATGTCCAGCTGCACCTGCTAGTAAAATAAGGGAAACAAAAAATCATGCAGAATGTTAAAAAAATGGATATCCTTACAGACCTATTGCTGGAACAAGTGGAATGATTTCTTCGGGTTTCAAAAGGAACTAAGCCAGGCTCTATCATAGTTGAATAAATAAGTGGCAGAAGTGATTCACTGGCCTTTTTGAGTCATGCACAATGTCCAGATCAGAACTGGTTTTTGACATTTACCTCCAATAAAATAAAAAACTGTACCATGCATTTATTTAACTAATTAAATATGGTTTTGACATTGCCACTGTATTGTGTGACACTGATGCTTGAAACTCAGAATTCAGCCTGCTCTTGATGTTGGTGAGCACTCCATGTTGGATGGCTAAGCAAGTATAGAAAACTCAACTAAGCTATTAATCTTTCAGGTAGAGTAAAGTGTGGAGAGAGCAAATGCAGCAGAGAATACTAGAGAATTTGAGCAGCTTTTGTTTGCTTTTAGCTGTAAAATGTGTTCAGAGACATGGTATTATGAATAGCTATGAATAGAAGGTTGCTACAGAAAATAGCATGTAGGTGCTCCCCAAGCAGTTGCATCACCATTAAGTCTGCAAGAAGTTTCCAGGTAGTTTAGTTTAACTTTCTGAGGTCTCTTGATGGGCTTGAGATAGTGTTTATCGCTGATATCGAAAACTTGAGCTGTCTCTTTTTCCTCCTTAGCAGAAGGACTACATGCATAAATACAGTGTGTAATACACTCTGCTGAAAGTGCTGTGGGTAGGAGCAGAAAAAAGTAGTCTGCATATTCCTATTCTGATGGTGGCACTCTGGGCCAGGTGGAACCCTCTGAAGGTGGGAAGAGAAGATAATGGCTTTGAGAAAACAGCTCAAAGAAAGATCTTACAAAATCTTCTGCATCGAAACTGTGGACACAGGCTCCAAAGAAGATACGTCCAAAATAGCGAATATTAAAGCATTGGGACAGTTCTTGAGAAATGGATTCAGTCTTGAGTGTGATTTAAGATGTTAGTGCAGTCTCTGGCATGGTTTGTTAGTTAGGATGAGCCAGACACCATTCTCAATATGTACTTTGCATATGGAGAGTTTGCATTTTAGAGGCCAGCAGAAATGAACAGTGCTGGGGTAGATCATAAGAAATGCTGACTTCAGCCAGACTGAGGATCCATCTTGTACAGAATGCTGTCTCTTTTATAGTGATTCAACAAAGGCAAGTTGACAAGGGATAAAAATGGATAAAACCCAAGTAGTTATCACACCTTTCACAGGACGTGTGAGAGCTTGGGGTAGGGAGAGAAGTGTATATATGGTTGTGTCTCTGCTTGTTTAATGAAAAATCCACAGAGTATAATAAACCTCATTTCCATTAAATTAGCATATGGGTAAGGCTTTGTAGGATCTAAGAAAGGCACTTTGTTTGAACACATAGGGTATCAAAATTCTCATTTGAAATCTTTAATTAACTTTTCCCCCTCTTCATTATCAATCACTTATTTCAACTATTCATAGCTTCAATAAGCTTCCTCTGGTGGCTAAGAGATAAGACATTTAAGAAATAAAGAGTCAAAGTCAGTGTTGCTTTTATTTGTATTGCATTTGAATCTGACCAGAATCCTTTGGGGTTTTTTTATCAAAGATTCAAGTGAAGGGAGTACTAAAGCTGATTTGGCTATATAGTTCCTGGGGATGAAGAATATGAATGTTCACATGTGGTCTCTGAATGGAAGCTTGATAAACATGCATATACTGAGATTTTAATGTCATATAATCACACAATTTTTTTCTGAGCATTGTTTTAACAAATTCACATGAAATCTCTCAGGGTGTTCCTTTAACAGATACAACCTTGGAATGAAATTAAGGAAATGTAGAAAGTTATTGGTGAATCACAGTACCTGAAAAAGAAAAAAAATGTTAATGTGAATTTGGGTAGCTCATGTTCACTCTCTTAGCAAGTAAATATGGCAATCTACATGACCATTTTTGTATACATAAACACCCTTGTTTACTGTATTATTTTTCCCATTTCCTTACTTGCTTCATATAGAGATCTATCACAGTTTACAAAGTCTGATTTACTAGCTGATGGCGTAGAGATGTAATTATTTCAGTCTTGAAAATGCTGAAGAGTTGTTGTGGTTTAAGCCCAGCTCATAACTAAGTATGACACAGCCGCTTGTTCACCCCCTCCTCTTCCCCAGTGGGATGGGGAGGGGAAACAGCAAAAAGGTAAAATACTGTGGGTTGAGATAAGAACAGTTTAATAATGGAAATAAAAGATGATGATGATGGTGACAATGATGATGATGATAATAATACAATAGTCAATAAGAGAGAGAGAGAAAGAGGAAAGAAGGAACACACACCCCTCAAGAAAAAACTAAAACCAGCAAATGATGCACATTACGATTGCTCACCAGCCATTGACCAATACCCAGCCCGATCTGAGCAGCAACTGGTCCCTTCTGGGTTACTCCCCCCAGTTTCTATACTGGGCATGACGTGCTGTGATATGGAATACCCCTTTGGCTAGTTTGGGTCAGGTGTCCTGTCTCTGCTTCCTCCCAGCTTCTTGTGCCCCTCCTCACTGACAGAGCATGAGACTAAAAAATCCTTGATCAGGGTAAGTGCTAGGGAGCAATAACTAAAACACAGGTCTGTTATCAACACTGTTATCAGACTAAGGCCAAAACACAGCACTGTAACGGCTATCAGAAAGAAAATTAACTCTATCCCAGCTGACATCAGGACAAAGCCCCTTGGAGAAGTGAACAAAATTGTAAATGACACAAGCAACCTCATACAGCTTGATGTGGTGAAAGCCTAGAAGATTACAGCAGTCAGATGGAGAAAGAAGCAAGTATAGCAGTTGACCCCAGGACGGCTGTGAGCTATGAATGTGACACAGCCATCAGGAAGGCAAACTGAGATCTAGGGTATGTTGCAAAAAATAAATCCAAGAGAAGCTGAGTAGTACTAATAGCACTGTAGCATTCATCGTATACTACAACTATGAGTATAAATTAAACAGTATGGGCCACTCAGTGATGTGTGATCACCCCTACTTTAAAATGCTAGCACAGCCCTTGCACGTTTTTGGTTTAGGCCAATTAGCATTTTCTGAAGGTAGTGCCTGGGCATGGGTCAGGGGCTAACGCGGGCTGGGAACCACTCTCAGGACAGTGTTGAAAACCAGGGGAGTAAATCCATTCACCTATGTAGAAGTACGCCATGCCACAGCAACCAAACTCCTTTACATTGGTATATTTACCAATACACATGTGGCCATCTCAGTGAAATTAGTTCATTAATTTTAATGAAATGCTTCTGATTTTCACTCAGAAAAAATGCATTCAGACATAGAAAAGATACTGGGATGACCAAGGAATTTAAGAATTGAGTTTACAAAAGAGATTAGAGGAGCTTGGTTTGTTTAACTACACAAGAAGTTCATCTAAAAATAGTACACATGAGAGAAGTAAAAGATGTATTTTCAGTGAGGAATAATATTGGCATAAGAACAAATAAGTGACGGTGGCCATGAATGTAATTTTCACACAAGGTGAAAGTTATAAGAAGGTCTTTTCTACTCTGCAGGAGTGAATGCTTATTTGAAGCAGATTTCAATTTGGAATAGTGGACAGAAGGTGATTGTAAGATCATGGATGAGATTACACAGTTTCATTGGTACTTGCAATGAGGGTCTGTATTAATTTAACAGAGTCATTGCCTCTAATTCTCAGCTTCGTCTTACTGGATAATAAAACAATTGACCAGCATATTAATCTTAAGGCTAATTTTTGAGGGAAAATATCAAATAATCTTGTTCCACATTTAGACTCACAACTGTCAGTTTGAATTTTAACTACTGTAAAATCCATAGTTCCTTGTAATAATTTTGGAAATGCAGTTGTAGTTACAACTTCTATAAATACGATTTTAAAATTCTGCTTTGGGATAAATTCTTTCCTTGTTTTACCAACTGCTGAGTTCAGTGTTCACTAAGTAAAATACACCAGTAAGTCACAACTAATAATTTCTCTATGCAACATAAAAATCTGTCTCTAAAAATCTTTTTCCTTCAGATCTGATATTTTACCTACCATTGACTTTGATCTACAATGTGGCCAAATGCTGTGACCAGGGATTATGCATTAATGAGATATGATTAAAAGTAATTTTTAAAATATAAGTCTTTACCATGGCCTTCTCTACTCTCAGGTTTTCAGACACTCTCTATGACCAGTAAGTCAAATAATTAATTTATTTCTAAATAAATAAAGGAGATTTTCAGTCTCTTTATTCTAGGGTCTTGAACTTTAGGATAAATGCTACAACACTATGAGATGTGCAACACAATTGTTATGACAGGCAGCCCGGTTGTCTTGCAGTCATCTGAATTAGCTATTGGTAGATCACGTTAGCCCTGGCAAATTTATTAAAACAGTTGAATTTTCAGCTCAAGCTCAGAGTTTCAAGAGAACCTCTTTTCTTTGGAGGAAACTTCAGTTGAACATGTTTCTTACAGACCTGGTATTGGAAAGGAAGGACAATTTAAGCAAAAGAATAAATGAGAACAGTTTTAAATTTGGATGAACAACGTATAGTTTTAGTCACACTTACCAGACGTGCTTATTGTTAGAAAACAGACTGCATGAATCCCTTGTTTATGGAAAATTGGCACATGCAGTGTATAGCTCATGACATAATTTATGAGTTTTCTGTAGAGTCCTGGTAATTATTAGTGAACTATTCATTATTGATCTCATTTGGAATGTTAATGAATTTAAATCTAGCTTGTTAAAATGTAACAACAACCATAAAAAAATCTATTGTTTTTGGGCAATTCTGCACTAACTGAAGCCAATGGAAATGTTCCCACAAATGTCAAGAAATACTAGATCTATCTGATACATCTGAATGTGTCTCCATAGATGTTTTTATGCATGCTGAGTTACTGTTTAACTCCATGATGTCTTTAGTAGCTTATATATGACATAGTCTATGGCAACATCCCTAAGCTTACCTCATCCATGGGTATCAAAGCTTAAGCAAAAAGGAAAAACAGCTTGAAGTTGTTGGTCACTGTCAGAAAGGTCTCAATCCAAGTACTATGGACAATGTAACTAGTATCTGGACAATATCTCAATTTCATAATAACCTAAAAAAATAGAAGTCTAGGACATTAGTCTTGGTGACTTCTACATCACAGTGAGTGCAGCTGGAGCTTTTGAGTTCTCTGTAGCCCACAAAGGGGTGGTGTACATGCGTGTTTTTCTGTGGGCCTGGAAAACAACTCTAGCAGAATGGTAAGAACTGACGGATTTTTTTTTCATTGAAAGAGTTAGTATCGTCCTTGGATGCACAATGAGAAAATTATTAAGTGTTAGGAGGCAGTAAAGTGTCAGAAGCTAAGCAAAGTATAATGTAATAGTGTAATGTCTTGCTGTTGTGTCCTGCTTTCATTTTGTTGCTGGAAAGAAAATATACTGAAAAAGAAACAAGTCATGTTGTCAAGAAAAGACCTACAAAAATGGTTTGAGTACTAGAAAATATATTTTACAGTGAAAAGAGTTCCATCTGCTTAACTTTCTCAAGAAGTATTTAAGAAGCAATTTAATTACAAATACAAGTGCCTACACAAGGATAGGATACCTCTTAGTAAAAACTCTTTGACCCTGCAGACACAGGCAGTAAAATGTACTCTCAACAGATGAAAATCAAAGTTAGAGCAATTTAGGCTGAAAATAATGTGCATATTTTTAAATCACAAATGTGCTTAACTATCAGGGCCGATTGCCAATGGACATGTAAATTTTTTCTTTCTTCATGTTGTCAAGTAAGATGGCACATGTCCAAACATGCATGCTAATTCAAGTTGCATATAGCTGACACTGAACATGGAAATTATTGAATGAGGTTTTATGGGTTGTTATACACAGAATGGCAGATCCTGTTGTGCTTTTTGCCCTTAACACTAATAATCTAAGAATAAGCTTTTTTTCATAATCTGGATGGTAACATTAGTCATATTTAGATCATTTGTCATAATGATTGTCATACAAGAGTACATATAGCTTCATAATGAAATCATTTCAGTGGCTAAACAGAATAACGGTAAGTAGCAAGAATTTTCTCCTCTTCTCATTCTCTTGGTTAATGCTGGGCTCAGCGCTAAAGTATTTGTGTGTTTTCCAGTGCAGTAAAAAACATGGTTGTCAGCTTTTGAACATCTGTTCTGATCAGTTTATTTTTATATTCTCTCCCCACCAGGAGGAGCATATTCAGTGTCTTGTTTTGTTAAGTAATTTTTTATTATTTTTCTTTTTTTTTTTTTTTTTTTTTTTTTTTTTTTTTAGTGGAAAGTGGGAAAATAGCAAGTTTCTTAATGAGGAGCTGTTTTGAGGGCTTTTTGATTTTCTTTTAGCAATCATCTTAAGGGTGGTCAAAGACTCAACTAGGTAGTTTATAAGGGTTTTGACATCTCTGTCCTTGGAGATATAAAAAATTTAACTGAACAATGGTTGAGCAACCGACCTAACTTTGGAGCTGAATGAGCTTTGACTTGAAGTTGCACTAGATGACTGCTTGAGAACTCTTCCATCTTAAATTGTTCTACAATTCTAAATACAACAGTGTCCAAACATAATCATAAGGCTTTTGAATCACAGTTGGCTGAAGTCTTCGCTGGGTTGGAACATGTACAGGAGCAGCTTGATATAGTTTTGGGCAAGGAGCAGGGAGTCCATTATATTAAAGCAAACCGTTAAAAAGTTATCAAATTTGGTTTTCATTATAAAACATAGACCTTTTCCTTCCTGGCCTTCAGCTATGGTGTATCCTAAATAAAGAAATCAAGAACTTGAACTTCTTTAGTTAGTTTATGGAAAGGTAAGAAAAAGCCTGGGGGGCATATCTGGTATGTTTCCAGTGGTCTATACTATTGAAATGAGATGTAGCATTCTCTAGTAGCTGCATTTCTGGAAGCAGTGAAATAGTATGACCATTTATACTGAACGCTGAATCACTGCAGTCTAAATGAGAAATGACAAAAGCATGAATAACTGAGGCCAGGTCACTGCCTTCCAGGAAATAATCTTTTAGCCAGCTGGAAAGAAAGCTTTAGTGGTGGATGTTGTTATGTAAGACCTAAGCATCAGTGAATAATTTGATGTACTTCTATAGATTTAAGGCTAGAGTGATCAATCAGATCAAGTATTTTGAACTGCCATTGGCAGTTTTCCTCACATAACATTATTTTGTTTTGTTTTGATTTGGTTTTTAGAAAGGCATCTAATATTAATTTGAAAATATTAGGAAAAATATTAGAAAAATCCATCACAATGGTCAGCTTGTTCCTGGAGTTAACCATCCTCATTTTTATCATTTACACTTCAAATTTCAGCCTTTCTTTGTTACTGACTGGCAACTGGGTGCTGAGGCTTGTCAATAATTAATGTTAGATGAATGAAATGTTAATTAATTTAACAGGTGTTGCTGATGTTGTATTGCATGATGCTATATGCTTTGACAGAATGACATGCAGTCTAAGATCATTAGAAAAGTTTAAGGGAGTGCTATTGCAGTGTGATGGAGTGAGGACCTCCTTAAATCAACACTGAACAAGCTAGCTTCAGAAGAAAAAGCAGTATGGTAGTGTACCTTGGCTAGTTAGTCCTTCTGAAGGAGAAGCCGATCAACATGGATATGGAGTGCACAGATACGTCTTTGCAACTGGTACTGGCATGCCTTTGGGTGAGGCATTATCAACTTATCTCGAATTAGGGATATATAAGAATGTAATATCTGCACATGATCTTTATCAACCAAAATTTTAATAGTATCAAAGTTACATAAACTGGAAAATGCTTTTTCTTTCATACAGACACTTTATTTGACTAAATCCTAGCCAAATTTTCTAGAATTTCCGATAAGATTTAAGACTGGCCAACTAACCTGGTATTAGCTGTATCATTCTGCCTTACTATTTGAGATATTGACATAATCTTAGCTATTTCAAGGCTTCCCAGCGTTTTCTGAGTGTATGTCTGAGTATATGTGTATACATTCTTTACTATAAATTAATATTAGTGAACCACAAATTTCCTTAACCAGCATTTGTATAAGCCTCTGATACAGATTTCTAGGACTCCTGATTCAGAAGTGTTTATCCTAAGCAGAAGTTGTCTAACTTCTTCCTAAGGCTTATTAATAGCCTAGAATTTGCTTCCCTGTCCTCATATGGTATGAATGCAGCACTCTGCTTCCTTCCAAATACAGAGACACAGTATTTATTAAAAACTTCTGTTCTTCCCGTATCATCATTGACAATTTCACCATCTTCATTTGGTAATGGGCCTTTATATAATTTATTTTGTACCCAATGAACTTTCAATTTTTTTGAAATGCCTTTAGCTCTGCCAGTGAGTATATTCCACTGTAGCCTTAAGATAATTTTGGCAATTCATAGCTCTTATGTTGTTAACTATTTCACTTTTTTTCCATTGATTATGCAAAATTTCATTAAAACTTTGTGTTCTTGTCCTTGCCAGTGAACAAAGACAAACTTTTAGCTAAGTTTTTTTCCAATCTTAATTGTGGCACTGGGAAACCCTGGATGGTTTTTTGTTTGGTTTTTTTTTTCCCGTTTCAACATTTTTCCTTCTAACATTTTTTTCCCCTAATTTCCACAGATTTTTGATATAAACCAGTTTCAAGCATTATGAATTTTCTTTATATATCAGCATTTGTTCTTACTGAGTATGAGGTCATGATCCCCAGTTTCTAGGCAACCGTTAACTCCTAATACTGCGGTTGTTAGGCTTTGTCTGACACAATGAAGTCCAAAATTGAGTTACCTTTTCTTTCTGTAATTCCTTGTGCATTATAAGATCATTCTGCATAATTCTAGGGGTTCTGAAGAAGTTTCACCACTAACTACATATATTTCTCAAATTCAAGTCCCTGTAGCAGCATGCCTTTTCTCCTTGCACATAAATCAACACATACTTAGGAAGAAACTCATTTTCATAATTTAGAGACAGTTGCCCACCCTGCTTGACTTACTGCTGAAAATATTTAAAAATATACCAATAGACATTCCCATATTTTTCCTGCTGCCAAGCTCAGGACCTTGCCTTCAAAATGAGGATCCATTGCATGTGCCTGGATTTCCTCTGCTTTGTTTTCTGAGAGCTTCACTGTATTCCAAAACAGAGTTGGTTTTGGCTTTTTTTTTTCATGGCTAAGCATCCATACTTGTATTCAGTGTATTTTCACTTTTATTGGAGTAACTGTTAGAAATGAACTTATGTCTGTGCAAATAGTCTTGGAAAGCACTATTATCAATCTAGCACGTATATAGCATCTGACTCTGCTTGTTGCTGAATACTGCTGTGAAAAATGGTGCATCTACAAAATGGGAATTAAGGGCACTAGCATTTCAACAGAGAGGTCTTCATACAGGACTTCTAGAGCAGTTGATGTCATCTACCTGGACTTG
>NW_009916000.1:0-38013 GCF_000696875.1 Nestor notabilis
GGCGTGTTGGTCTGTCAGGGCAAGGAGGAAGAAGTGCGCAGGGTTTCCGTGAGGAGGAGGTGTCCGGTGTGCTCATGTACGGCCAGAAACGAGGGATAGTGAAGTAATGCATATCCGCGATATGGATTTGGGGTTGCGGCGTTGGTTTTGTGCTTAATACGAAAAGCTCTACACAGGAGTAAGTTAGCTATTTAAGTCTAGAGAGGTGAGTTGGGTTTGGATTAGTTTATTCAGGAGGAAGAGAGAAAGAAATCATTCCTCACACCTTTCAAAATAGCTTGGGAAGGCTGGCGTCAAAAAAAACCTGTACACTGGAAGGAAGGGCTGTATTTAAAACAAAACAATTAGTAAGGTCTGTGTAGAAGACAAAATTTATCTCCGTTGTGAAAATTTAAAAACAATACTGTTGTATTTTTCTCAGAATTCCAAAAGTTCAACCCAGTGTTTGGTTTTGATCACTGAGCACCTGGAAACATGGAACTCCATCAGAATTTCTCTCGACAGACCTAGAATTTATATCTGGAATTTATAATGGAATTGTTATTTTTGGACTGTGAAGAACACATGGTTTTTACTATTGAAAACCACTAGGGAATTATGTAACTTCCATATAGAGGGAATGTAGAAAGACTGTAGATAGCTTTTTTTATTATTATTATTTAATAAATCTGTTGTCTGTTTCTCAGGAGCACATGGGGTCTGTAATTGTTTCGTGTGTGGTAATGTTCTTGGTCTATGTTTTTGTTTCATTATCAGGGATATTTCACCAAAAAATGGCACTGAAGTGTTTTTCTCACATCAGATTTATGAAAAATACTCATTGGCTCCAAGCCTCTCTGAATTATGGCATTTATCAAACAGGTATATTCTGGTATTTTATGTTTCTGTGCTGTTTGTTGTCATCCTAGTAATACGCACCCTTACTGTTGGGGGGAAAGCTGTTTGTTATCTGGCATGCCAGGAGGTGTTACTGACACCTTGGTCCAGCAGTTGGTCTGTGCTGTACCTGTTGTGACACCTCAGAAAGCAGGAAGAGTCTAAATTGGGAACATGGGTCTTCTGTGGGATTGGGTGGTATGTGGGGGGCTTTAGAATGGGGTTTGGGTTATTTTTTGGTCGTGGTGCTTGTTGATTTTTTGCTGCTTCTTATGTACCAAAGAGGGGTGAAGTTTGACCCCCACTCTTAACTGAGTGTTAAGAGTGGTAAGGGTAAGGATCCTGTAACCCATGAACCAGTCCTAAGTCTTTTTAGAAATTAATGTTTTGCTGTCTGTCTGTGTCTTCTCACTTAGTAGTGGGCTGATAATAGTGTACATTGAAATCTTTTTACTTGTATCTTTTGGAATTAGCCAGCACTCTCAACGCTGTCTTAGGTACAGTGGAGATGCAATTAATTCCTGGAGTAATGAAGAAACTGTGTAGAGTGTTAGCTGAAGAATGGGAAATGGAATTATGTGAACACAGTAGATACAGGCAGTTTTAATGTCTTTCTGTTTTTCTGGAGTTGAAGTAGAGTTAGCATTTGTTTTACATAGAGAAAAGCATGGCTCATGCTGCTGGATTTCAAAAGTTGGAGGACTATTTAGGCTATTGGCTTTTCAAGAAGTCATTAATCTGTTAGAGATGTACAAGTGGTAAGTGTCTCATGGTGGATGAACCACCACAGAGAGTGTGGATGGAGACCAAGGTAGCTACTGCGCTCTAACTGGGGAGTTCAGTATGTGGAGGAATAATTTGTTCTGAAGGGGAATTACTGTATTTTTTGTATATGAACTGACACTTAAGAATGTGCATTTGAGGGGAATACCTGCTTACAACACATGACTCTGTGTCCCACATCTTTAGCTAGGGAAGGTTTTTCCGGTTCGTCTCTCTTGGAGCAACTTTCCTTGAACTGGCAGAGATGACCTCAGCCCACCCTCACAGCTTGCTGCTGGGTATGCTGGGTGTTGCTGTGGGACTCTTCCTTTAGATGATGTAGGAAAAGGGTTTCTGGAGTAGATGTGGCTGCACTCAAGAGCAGGATTGTGTTTAGTTGTCTGTGGTAGAAGTGGGTTTATAGCTAGCAGAGAGGCTGCAACCAGAAAAATTGACAAACTGATGGAACAGGGTTGTGTGGCCATACTCTAGAGGAAAAGAAATGGAACCTGTTGGGGCAAAATGTGAAAGTAAAAGCTGGAGGAAATTTGTCAATTTTTATATTGGGGTTTCTGAGAGAAACACACACTTCAGGAACTACGTATTGCCATAGAAGCTGTGAAGGCAGGTAGCTTATAAAATGAAGGGAAAATTTAAACTGTTGGCTCAAATGAAGTCTAATGCTGTAAATATGGACAGAAAAGCTCATTCAGATTATTTCAGTTTGCACCCTGATGAAGACTGTGACAGCACTGCATACTGAAATGATCTTGATGTGCTGCCATTTCATTCAGTGCTGTATATAGCCAATTTAAGCTGCTAGAATTTCTTGATGCTCCTACACTGGCATGTCTGAGTCAGCATCTTGTCGCTGCTGCAGCTTAATTAAATTTGCCAGTTTGTGCCATGAGGATGGACACATTCTTGTATTCAGAGAGACAGCTGTGAAGTGTTATTAAGAACTGTAGATGTGATACTGCTGGGTTTGAATGGCACTGGAGGTGTTTTCTACTGCTGAAATCGTATCTTAAAAATATGCTTTTTTCCACGATCAGCAGTTAATGTTCATTTTGTTAACCTTAAGTATTTTCTCTCTTAAGAACAGTCATTTTAAATAGAGTGGCACAAAGATGGCTTTCATATACTGGCATTTTATTAAGAACCAAATGTATGATGTTACTTCTTTGTTGTTAGGGCAGCTTCACCCCTTGCCTTGGCCCAGTATTATTTTTTTTGGCAGCTGATTTCAGCATTCTTTACAGTAGAAAATGAAACTCTTGAATCATGTACTCTTTTTAGAAATTTCTCCATTGACATTCAGAATTTCAGTGTTACAATGAAGCATTTTTAATTTACTTCTTTCACAGTGAAAGAAAGGCTTTTTCTAGTTAAGTCGTTCTCCTTTACTTTAACTTTCAGGCATAAGTGAGACCCTTCTGAACTGTTTCTGAACACCAGGCATCAGTGAATGGTGAAATGTGGAGACTCTGTATGTTTTCATTAATAATGGGTGTTTCTAGAACAACGAATGAGAGTTTCATATTTAGCTTCTCACCTCAATACTTTACAGACCAATGCATACCCCACTTTATAAAAAAAATTACTTACTTTTTTCCATCTTCCAAGCAGTGGCAAAACTGCTGTTGGTAGTAGGGGTTAGTCTGGTTGTCCAGGTGGATTTTCAGAGTAAGAAAATTCCCATGGCATAGACTAGGAACTGCAGTAGTACACTCTCACAGTGCATTTTGCTGGATTTGCAGTTTAGGCTTGCATGACTGCCTTTATTAATTGTAACAAATATGTTATTAGCAATATTAGCAAATATTTTCACATAGCAAATGTGAAAAGTGTACGTTCTTTTATTTACTACTTCTCTTTCAGAGAGGCGAAGAAAAATGTGGAGGCATTGGCAAACTCTTCAGAGAACAGGCAGACTTGTAGCACGCAAGCTGCAGATCCACTTGAGGCAGAGGCTAAAACCACAGCCAACGATCATCCTTTTCCAGAACCTAGGCTCCCCTATCCATTTACCTCTTGTTTGACTCAGAAGGAGCAGAAAACATACCTATATCTGATGACCAAGTACTCAAAAAACCCAAACCATTTTCAGGTTAATGCAGCAAGTCAGAGAGAATTACTCACGTATCTGGTAAGTGTGTAAATATGAACATCACAGAGAGAGTCATCCTTTTTTCTTTTGTTACAAAGAGTTAAAGAAAATACAGCAGAAACATCTTTAAATTCAATTTGTCATAATTTTTTTTAAATATAGTATTATGAACAGTAACAAAGGTTTAAAGTATTCAGGATAACATTTTTAATATAAATTGAAAGAGGTTTTGGTTAGTTCATTGAAGGGGGGTGGATTTTTATATATGTATATGTTTTTTTAGTAGTAGTCTAAGCAGCTGATGATAAGTGTAGATCTTTGATAGCTGATCAGTCACCCACCTCCTTAAAAAAACCCTTTTTTATGAGAAAGAAGTTAGGATTTGACTTTACTGTGAGTTTAGCATTTCATAATGGCATGGAGCACCCTTATGTAATGCTAGGAGATGGATACATTTTGATGTGATCTTTGATAGCACCCTGTAACAGGAACTCTCTTCATTAGCATGTGAGGGGACCTATGCAATGACCTTCTACACTTGCCACATTAATGCTTCTGGGAGTGGAAAGGCACAAGGTTGCACTTGCTGTTTAGTCTCAGCAAGTAGTGAAAGGCTGTGTCTCAGGTTGGTAGGAAGCATCATTTTAGTTGAATCCTGTATAACGTTATTAATCAGCAAATGTTTTTAAGCCGATGCATTTGGTTTCCTGTGCTTCCTTGTTAATGCTAATTACTTTATTTTACACTGTGACAATGGGAATGTCTTTCTTGGGCAGATCAGCACCTACTGTGGTGTTAGTTAAAATGAGTTGCTTATGAAGTCAGAGCTCAAATTTCTTTGTGGCTTTATCATGTAAACTTTCTCCAACAATGTTTTGTAACCTTTCTTTTTATAAACCACCAGTGTATGATCAAAAGCAGCTTGCTGTTTGCTGGGGTCCTGTTTTGTTGGTTTGGAATTTTATTTAAGGAAATGGGCCTTACAAACTTTTGGGGTTTTGTTACTTCAGTGAAATTCTGAACATATTCAAAGACTTGCCAAATTGAGCAGTGAGTGGAATCTGTGCCCTCCCTCCTACCATCACCTACCATCCCTCCTACCATCCTACCTCTCTGGAAGTTCTGCTGGTTACATACCTAGCCTACAGGATTCCCTTCTGTCTTAAATAGGTATTTTCCTTCTTCCCCCAGCAAATGAAAGAAGTAGTAAGCAGTGAAATTGCAGAATTTATGAAATTTGCCCAAAACGCTGCAAAAAGCTGCGCTCAAGATTATGATACCATCTCTGAAGATGCACTACGTTATACTGAGGTAAGTACAAGTACTGTGTTTAATTGCTCCTCTTCTTAAGTAATCATTTTGGAATTGTGATTAAGATACATAGGCACTGCTCATGGGATCTGATGTTCCCTGAACTTCTGCTGATGCCATGTTGGGATGAGACATGAGAAGTCACCATTTCCCTGGTGCTGTGCAAGATGGCTTGGCCCACGATATAAGTGAGATCTCTGAATACAATACTAACAAAGATTTAGTCATCAGTTAAGTAAATGACATCTTTACGTTTGGGAAGGGAGAAATTGTATCTTAAGTGTGCATTTACATTAACGAGCTGCTCCTAAATGTACACTGCTGGACAGAACGTTAAGCTTTCCTTCACAGTAGCATGTTACAAAGTCACTTTAATAAGTGGTTACTCAGGCTTTAATTATAATCTACTTCTACGATCTTATGCTGTGATGAATATCTGCTTTGATGATTCTATAATCAAACATGAATGCAATTTCATATATCGTTCTTGGTTTAATTGCACATTTTGGGAAAGAATTCGAGGATACTTTCCTATCAGTGGGTTCACTTGCTCTTGCTTCTTTCCCTCATAGTCTCTTGTCTTAGTTGAAACAGCCAACTTGCATACTTTTGTTAAAATTCAGTCTTTAGTAGTAAGTGCTGCATCACTTTCTTTTACAGAATAAAACAAAAATAAATGTGTTCACTAGAGAGTAGAGCATTTAGTTAAATTCAGAAGGACTGTTTCCATTTCACCATAACACTTTGTTATGTGCTTATTCGTGCACAAGATATATTTGTTGTTAACATACAGTCCTTATGTGTGAACGACAAAAATCTTGCTTTTTTCCTTAAAAATTGGGTTTAGCTTTGTAATTTTATATCTTGTGTCTATTTTTCAAAGTGATTTTGTCATCTGGTCGCAAAATGTGTCTCTAAAGTTGAAGTTGATCTCCTGAGTTAAAACTTAAAGAGGCATATATTTAGCTTTAGGCAATACTTGCAGAAATAACTCATTCTAGTTACCAAATAAAACCTAAGTGTTTTAAATACATAATTAAGACAGCAGAAAAGATTGTCTTAGGATCTAAAGTTGACATGAAATGAAGTTTCAACATATATATGTCTTTACCTTTGTGACTTTTACCTAGGCCTAATGTAAACTAGGTAGTAACACAAAAAATCCTGGTTCCTCTAAAAGCCAGGATAAATAAACTGAAAAGAAAATAATTACCTGGTTTAGCACAGTGCTAAATGTTTTCTTGGTTTCTTTTTTATAATGGGTCTGAGCCTGTGTCCATATATTGCTAGACTCGCGTATGAAGGGTTGAGGAGAATTTAGAATATGTTTCAGTTTTGATACCAGTGATTGTCAAATTATTATTGAGTTCTAGTGGTGTTTAACTTTTATATCCTGTCTCTAACTAGAAGAGTTGTTCAAGTCTGTTATGAGTAATGTGATAAATGCATCTGTATTCTCTATGGAAAGTGTATGCAAATGCAACCTGCAATTGCAGAAGGACTTTTAAATGGAATTCTCATGAAAAATACAACTGCATAAACTTTTTTCTTTTTATGTTAGGAATTAATGCGTGCTTGTATTGGACACGTGCAAATGCATCCTGAGTTTTACACGCTCCAGGAGATCATGAGTATCATGGGAGGAAAGTTTCATACTCAGTTGACATTTAGGCTGGAAAAAAATCTTCTTGTGATGGTAATATCATGGGTGGATGTATTGGTTTGATGTTATTTTCAAATAAGTAGAATTACACCTGGATTGTGTAACACAAGTATTCAGGTCTTTTACAAGTATTTGGTGCTTGAGTTAGGAGTTATATTTTATAGTTGTTAATGAAAATGTTAATGAAATTATTTTCATAGAATCATAGAATAGTTTGGGTTGGAAGGGACCTTCAAGAGTCATCTAGTCCAACCCTCCTGCAGTGAACAGGGACATCTTTAACTGGATCAGGTTGGCCAGAACCACATCCAACCTGGCCTTGAATGTCTCCAGGGATGGTGCAGCCACCACCTCTCTGGGCAAACTGTGCCAGTATTTTGCCACCCTTATTGTGAGGAATTTTTTTTCCTCACATCCAGCCTCACAACTTTTTTATTCTAAAACCATCACCCCTTATCTTACCTTGACAGGCTCTGCTAAAAAGTTTTTCCCCATCTTTCTTACAGGCCCCCATTTTGGTAGTAAGGCTGTTAACACCCTTCACTGTATGTTTGCAATAAAAAGATTACATTAGTAGTGGGGGGATTATATAACATTAACTTTATAATGCACCTGCATAAATTCTTAATATTTTTCATTTTAAGAAGTGCAGTGCTGGGTCAGCATGATTTCAGTTAAAGCTGCTTTCTGATACTGCTTGATTTCTTCAAGGGAACGGCAAGACGTGGTAAAACAGATTTCCCTGCCATGCCTGTTCAACTGCCCACAGATTATAAAACTGTTACAGCCATTATAACTCCAGAAAAGAAGGCTTCTATTATGCACAATGTAAGTAACCTTTTTATTGTCATTTTAAAGGCATATTTTGTAGAGAAGAGGAGTTTGGTCCTTTTTATGTGGCAGCATTAAGTTTCTTCAGGTTTTTTGGTTGTTTTTTTCCCACATATTGTAGCATAGGCATATGTAGTGTATCAGTATTTGTTTAGGTTTTCATTTATAGTAATCACAGTGCCCTCTTCAAAAGTTGGGCTGTAACCTTTTGGACCCTCATGAAAGGATTCCTCAGTTCCCCCAATGAAACATTACAGGGGTCCTTAAATTGGAACACAGTTGGAACACGAGATAACTGTTTATTACAGTGTTGTTCCCCTTAAACTTTGCCTTGCAATTTCTAAGCTGGCTTCTGTGTGTATTTGAGTGTGTATACACACATATGAATGCATGGAGGTGTGAAGGTTTCTGATATAAGAAGTCCTGAGGGTAAGAAGTAATACTTCAGACTGTCAAGTTTTCTGAAAAGGTGATTAGGTTAGGTTACCTTGGGAATTTCTTTTGCTAAACAGCATAAACTCCATTTCTGAGTTGAACAGTTTTTATATTCCATTCCACCTTGTGTACTCTTCCACAGAGAAAATCAATGAGGTTTTCATTCTGTAGAACTTGGTTTTGTGTGACTGTTTATTCCAGATAATTTGTTTCCACTATTTTATGGAGTTCACATATCAAACCCCAAACTTTCAACAGAGCCACTGTGATTGCAAAGATACTTTTGCTCAAGAAAGTAGCAGAGGTGACACAGGAGTGATATGTGCCTAAAGAGATGTTATAGCTATAAAAAGAGAGTATTTCTGATGATGTGTCAGGTGGCAGAAAAAAGAACATAGCTAGATTTTTCTTATTTCTCTCTGTCGTGGTTTAAGCCCAGACGGTAACTCGGAACCACACAGCCGCTCGCTCACTCCCCCACTTCTTCCTCCCCGCACTCCCAGAGGGATGGGGAGGAGAATCAAAAGAATATAACTCCCACAGGTTGAGATAAGAGCAGTTCAGTAACTAAGGTGTAATACAAACCACTACTGCTACCACCAGTAATAATGATGATAAGGGAAATAACAAGGGGAGAGGATATAATTGCTCACCACCCACCAACTGATACCCAGCCCGACCCGAGCAGCGATCTGGGCCTTCCGGGTAACTCCCCCCAGTTTCTATACTGGGCATGACGTGCTGTGGTATGGAATAGCCCTTTGGCCAGCTTGGGTCAGGTGTCCTGTCTCTGCTTCCTCCCGGCTTCCTCTCCTCCCTGGCAGAGCATGAGACTGAGAAAATCCTTGGTCGGAGTAAACATTACTTAGCAACAACTAAAACCATCGGTGTTATCAGCGTTGTTCCCAGACTGAAAGTCAAAAAACACAGCACTGCACCAGCTACTAAGAAGGAGAAAAAAATGACTGCTGTAGCTGAACCCAGGACACTGTCATGGTCCTCAGTGCACCTGTTACCTTCTTGACATTCTTCTCCCATCTTGCGAACACTCCATGCCTCCTCACTTCATGGAAACTTCTACTCATAATATTCAACATCTTTATCATTTCAGTTCTGAATTTGTAATCTTTATGGGTTTGTATTTGTTCTAAGAGCCCTTATATATCTGTAACGAAACAACTGTGCAGTTTTAACTATAGTGTTAGATGTCTTTTATTGTGATGCTACTTGTGAGAAGATGTGTAATACATGTGTGATTGAAGCTGGGGTTTGTTTTCGTTCCGCAATGCACTCTCATCTTTCACGATCATTTCAAATCCTATTGAACCTAATAATTCAAAGTAATAGGAATGAACTGAAAGATACGAGTTTAGAAGACATATTTTCTCATGCTGCAAGGTGGATGCATAAGGTTCAGCCAAAAACCTTCCAGGGAATTCTTTGCTTTTTCATTTGTTTCTGAAGCCTGGCACTGTGTTGGTGTTTGGGGGGGGGGGGGGTGTGTGTTTTTTGGGTGTTTAATCCATGTTTGTTTGGGCTTAGGAATTTTCTTATGTATTTATATTTTTGTGGTTTTATTAAAAACTTTAAAATTGTAACTTTTTTCTGTTTAGGATATTAGTTCAGATTCAAACGCAGAAAAACTTGCTTTGAAATACTGTCCTCAAGTTGTTTTAAGTAATCAGTCGTTATTTACTTTACTCAATAATCATGGACTAAACTACAAGGAACAATGGGAAATTCCAGTTTGCATTAAAAGGATCCCTGTTGCAGGTATAGTATGTTTTTGTTATAAAAATTATGATTTTGTCCTGTAAGACCTTTATATATATTCTCTTAATCCTTTTCAAACAGACTGAAGAGCAGGAAACTAGAAAATCCAGTAAAACCAACTGGGTTGGGGAGGTATGGGAAGGTAGAAAGTAGGCCTGTTTAGTTCATGCAGTAATAGAATAGTTTAATTTTGGTTTTATTTAGAAAAGCAAGAAGCTGAGGATAATGAAAATGAGAATTGTAATTACAAGCCCAGATGTTTTACCTTTTCTGAAGCAGCAGCACTCTAGAATGCAGCTGTAAGAAAATAGTTTCAAGTACCTCCGTGTTTTTAATTTAAGGAGTTAAACAAAGTAATACAGTTTGAGTTATTTAGTTAACATATCTTTAAGGACAACAATCTGAACTAAATGATTTTCAGCTGGTTTCTGGTAAGGAGTCAGAGACCTCTGTGTTGTAAAGAAAAATGTTTAATCAAAGTTATCATAAAAAAAAACCATTTTAAAAAAACCCTTGGTATAGCTTGTCCTTTGCTGAGGAAGGCTGATAACAAGGTAATTTCATAGTTTTCTACACCCTGTCACTGAGGATAGCAACAACCTCTGGAGACATCACCTTTAACATTGAATTCGAACATACAGCTATTTTCCATTTAGTGAGGAAAAAAAATCAGTTAAATATCTTCTTGCTTTTCAAGAAGCAAGCTCTGCTCCTTGGAAAGAATACAACTGCATGAAGCTGTGATCAAGTGAACTGGTTTCAGTAAGCTAAAAAAGAGAAATTCTGAGGTTTTATGGAAAAACAAAGAGCAGACATTTTCTGTTATTGAAAGGACCTAATTACATTCTAGAATAATGAATAAATAGTGAATGTCCAGGGAGATTGCTTCTCCTAATTGCAGCAGGAAATGTTGTGAATAAGCTGGTTAACTCATCCGAATGCTACACTTTAGTTGTCAGATACTCCATCAGAAATCTGAATATAGATTTCCTTTCATTACCCCCTTTTTCTTTATTACATCCAGTAGGGGTTTTTCGTTATGAATATTTATAATGGCTGTTGTCTTGGAATGTCCATGTTGCGTGCATTTCGCACGATTTGTGTAATAGAACTAGTAAATACACTGTCGGGTATCTGCAAATCTTAAAAGTTTTGCACTTTTCTAAATGAAATTACTTTCTCTGTACAGATATGCTCTATCAACTTTACAGTTTTTAACTTCATTTTTAGATCCAAAGTTAACACCTAAAGGGCATTCAGAATATGTTAATAACATATAGCATTTCTTGAAGGGCTTCTCCTTTTCTTCCTCTTCCACTTTCCCTGTAACTCACCTCTTGCATTGATTTTATCTTGCTGCATCCACAGATTATTTATTTTCTAAAGCAGTGATACTATGTTCATATATGCCTTTGCTTTCTGTGTAACACTGGGCAGGGTATCATTTGTGGATGAATGTATGGATGGTTCAAATGTAAATGTGTTAAGGACTGAACAAAAGAGTGGGGCAGCAGAGCCTGGACATAGCTAATGCTTAGAACAGCTATAAAACATGACAGTCACTTTTGGGCAATGGGACCTAAATAGATAAGTAAAATTGAGGTTCATCAAAGGAAGAAAAAAGTCTTTTTGGAGAACAGAATACATCTGATGATACGATGCAGTATAAGGAATGATGAATCCTAAATTCTCATTTTATAAATTCCCTATTTAGAACTGCATTTAAAATATGATTGACTGTTAATGTGCTGTGTACTGCTGCTGCAGGATCCTAATAATTCACACTGTCCCTGGACATGATTTTAATTTCTGTTGTTAATGAACAAGAGGACAGTTTTTCATTTCTTCCACGGTGCATGTGGAATGGATTTGACCATAATTGAAAGGTTGTTTTTTTTTTTTTTACTTAAACTTTACACCAGTCTTTTTTCCTTTCATGTAATATGTGCTTCATCTCTTCCTGTTCTTGAAAAGGTAGCAAACCAGCTAAAGTGGTTTATGTTGATTCACCTCTACTGAGAAAAGAAATGACAGTAAGAGAGAGGAACCAAATCTTCCATGAAATTCCTATGGACTTTCTAGCAACTAAAAAATCTTATGTTTCAATTTCTGATATATCGATGGACAAACCAGCTGAGGACAGTCTGTTCCAGTGGGACGTATGTAGCTTCACCTCTTGTCAAAACCAAACAAAACCAAAAGCCTGTGTTAAAATTCCTAAGTTACTTGTTCTGTGATAGTGAAGGAAACTTTAGGTTTCCTGTTAGCAGTTTTTCTATCGCTGAGTTACAGATCCTGTTTTAAAATGTCTGTTTAATTCCTTTAAATGCTTCTATTACATCAGCATCTCAGCTTTAATGGTCTTTTCATTAGAATGTGTTTTGATCAGTCATTTAGGTGGGAAAAGTTCTATGATCTTTATTTCTCTTTAGAAAGGCCTTTCAGCTCCTGGGGTTCCAGATATTCCACGTTAAATTTAGGATTATTTTTTTTTCCCCCCAAGGACTGCTTCTCTTCTCTCTCCCAACAGTCAAAATATGGATAGTAGAACATTTTTCATGTTTTCAATTTGACAGTGTCTCATTTGTAATTAACACATTCTATTTCTTGTTTCTTTGTTTGTTGAGGGTTTTTTTAATATTATTACTTTTCCCTCCCTGTGTTAAGATGTCTTCTGATACCTACCAGTACAGGAAGATTCCTCTTCCAGATGACACAGGGATGGACTTTGATGGTGATGTTACAGAACTGGAAACTTTCGGAGCAACAGTTAAGCTCTCAAGAACTTCTAAAATGGAAAGTAGTTTTCCTACAGTTAGTAACACTGCGAAAGTTTCTGAGCAAGGAGTTTCAGCATGTGCCAGCACACAGCTCCCATCATTAGATGGCATTCTATGCTTGGGCCCTGAAGAAAATTCATCTCGTCAAAGGTTTAATTCAGAGGAGGTAGGACTGAACAAAGCACAGCATGTTACGACCAAACATGTATTGGACAATGAAACAAAACTGAATACTCTAGCTGATGCTGTTAGTTACAAGAAAGAGTCTGATGCTGCACAAAAAAACGAGACTTACACTTCCTTGTGCAGTAGTGACACAGATGAAGAGTGTCTGATAATTGATACAGAACGTGGAAACACTGATTGTTGCAGAACAACTTTACCAGACACTGTTTCTCATACCTCAGCAGAGGCTGCCAAATCACCCTCCCCCACCCAGGTTCCATTAGGAAACATGACTGATTGCTCAGATACCACAGATCAGGGAAAAAGTGCCTCCAGAAAGGCTACAAGAAAGTTCTCCAAAGAATTTGATCCTGTTGGACAGATCTTGAAAATGCAAACTGAACTTCTCAAGTCGCCTTCCAAAAAAGCTCATGAACAACCAGTGGTGAGCTGTGATAATTCTAATGCTGCGCCAGCCCATATGCCTCAATCTCCAAAACCACTGGTGACCTCCAGCACAGAAACTGTACCAGCCCCTGCCTCAAACCCCAGCAGCTCATCTAGAAGTACCTGGACTTGGCTTTTTCAGGGACTGCCAAAGAGTAAGTAAGTGTGTTCATTGTGTAAGAAGTAAAATCTCAAATTTTTGGTAAAAACAGAAAAACATTGTAACTCCATCATCTGAAGAACATCCTGCTAGTACCTCTCTTGCATTTATTTAGAGATGTGACATAATTGCTTGGGGTATTTAAGTTGTTTTACATAACATAAATTTTTATGTAAGGAAACAAAATCATTGATAGTGAAATGAGTTACTTTTCCTCAGAAATTCAAATATTTGAGTAGTCTGGTCTGAAAAAAGTTTCTTGTCAGTCAGCAATGGAATTATTTTACGTTTTCTGTAAAAGAATAGTTTAATCAAATTCTGCAATTAAAACTTGAAAGAAAGCTTGAAGTTTGGGTGTCTTAAGTTCTGAGATGCTTAATTCAATTGCTGTTTCTTAGCTCCTAGCTGTCTATTCCAGAAGACACATGAGGACTTACTTACTTCAAACCACCTCACCAAGTTGTCAGGGATTTAGCTGGAAATTGAACCTATGCTACACCCAGACTTCAGCCAAGAACTAGAAGTCTTGTGGATCCTAGGTTCCATGAACTGTGAGGTTTTTTCTCTCATGCCTGAGCTGCTTCTGAGCTCTGTACAACTGGAGTTAGAAGCACTTTATTGTGGCAGGTGAATTGACAGCAAACCAGGCAAGTTGCATCAGGAGATAAACTCTTTCTCAAATACTTAATTCCAGTGAATCAGTGTTTTTGATGGAAAGATGTGTTTTGCTGGTATTTTATGACTAGCTGTGCATTTGATCACATAGGAATTAGTGTTAATTAATTACTTGATCTGTAATGGAAACAGTTAACTAATTCTATTTTAGTTGAAGTTGTGTGACTGCTTCTTGTATTTTTATCAGTTTAACTGAATTTTAATAGTTACTAAAAATCCATGTCTCCTTCCTCAGTTTGAAGGGTTGCTCTGTTTTACTCACAGAAAATTGTTTCTGGTCACTGGGGTGATAATATCTCATGCAGAGTTTATGTGCATCTTTGAAAGAATGTATACTGAATTTAACGTAAAGTGTATTTATTCATAGCACTACAGCCATACCTATCTGTAGTTGTAATTTTGACACAATACCTGCAGATAAAAAACAGAACTGAATACATTTTCAATGAATGATGTTAAACAAGTTGGAGTTTATTCTTGTTTATTTTAAATGTTTTGTTAAAATATCTTTAAGGGATGCAGTGATGTTTGTTAATCTGTCTCAGAGCTGTGCTTGGAGATCTAATAAAGGTCTTTTTTGAAGGTGAAGCAAACTCAGTTTGGAACAGAGACTTATGCTACCATCCAGACCTGAGGCTCGAGTTATTTCTGTAACTGATAATGGATGGTGGCTCTCAGGAGACATTCGCTGTAAATACAATTTTTCTTTCCATTGTGCTGAGTGTCTGTGGCTTAAAACCCAGCCTTTGAACCTCATATGTACCAGAATAGAGTCTAACAGCTCGCTTTGAGTAAGAAATCTAATGATTAGGATAAAATATGGGGGAATATTTAAAAACAGACTCTTTAAAAGTCACAGCAGACATTTTCCAAATTATTTTTTTTAATACATAAATGATTTCTTGGCCTTATTGAGACAGTTTTCACCCCAAAATCTTAGGAAACAAAACAGATCCCATTTAAAAAAACCCATAAACCACAAACAAACAAAAAAAACCAAAACCCAAACAAACCAAAACCCACCCCCACACAAAAAAAGCTCAACCAACCAAAGAAACACCAACCTAAAAAGCTGTTAGCTTCATGGTAAAGAGCGTACAAGTTTGTAATTTTCTGTTTTATTTATTTTCTACAGGAAAGCTGCCAAATGAACTTCAGATGCTTGAAGAAGACCCTTCAGAGTATACAGCACCTCAGGATGGCAACCTTGTGTACAAGCTGTTCAGTTTGAATGATCTGTTGTTACTTGTACGTTGCAATGTGCAAAAGGTGAAGTCGTTGCCACGAAACCATAAGAAGAAGAAAGGCCAAAAGGTACAGATTTTGCTGTTAGCTTTGTTGGTTTTGTTCTGAACAGTTGTGCTCAACTGGCATCTCTGGTATTCCCAGCCCTTCACAGCATTTGTGTTTTCACTGACAATTAGTACATTTAATTGTAACTCTACAGTGCGTGTCTTCTTTCAGTAAATATTTGCTGTAGGAAGAGAGGGAAGAATAATTTGTGATTTCTTTTAAACCTACTTGATTAGAAGAGAAGCATGTTTTGATTCTGCATTTTGTACCACAGCTGCATTACAGTAGTATGCATGCGTAATTATACTCATGTAAACTAATGTCAGTTTGAACTATTCTTAAAAGTTAATGCAGTAATTAGGGTTCTGGCCTGAGGCTTTGAGAATGTTCATGATCATAAAGATTCTCAAGCAGGATGCAGCCTTGCTGTTATGCCTAGTTAAGCAGAGAAATAGGAAATAGAATAAACAACAGCGGGCACATTTAAAGATAAAAAGAGATCCTATTCATTGTGCCTGGAAAGACCATGGTATACATCTTAGCAAATCGTTTGTCTTGGGGAATAAAATGCTTTAAATGCAAGCATAATGCAGATATTACTTGTAACATCAGGAGAAGGAAAGCTCATTCTGGAATCCTCAGTAATTTATTATTTTGTCAAGAGTCCTCTGAATTATTCAACAGCTCTGGTGCGGTATTTCCATCCCCAGAATACCAGAATTGTGGTAGGCAGGCGTTTTGTGACGTGTTTATGTTTTGTTGGAACGGAAATAGATCTTCGTAACTTGGATTACTTCTAAGATTCTGTCTCAGAAACTTATTTTGAAGGAAAGCCATCTCCTTGCTATTGATCCACTGATACAAATGCCTGTGGGTAGCTGCTTAGTTTGTTAATCACAAATTGAGCCCTGTTGTTTCTTTGTAAAACTTCCTGCTGGAATTTGAACTGTGATTTGTCAGAGAGAAGAGGCTTACATTTCTCTCTTAGTGTTAACAGGCAAAGGTTAGCCTCTGAGCTCAAATGAGAGGCCAAGCATTAGGTTCTAATTTCAAGTGAGATTCTGACAAGAGGAATAAATGTCAGGATTTCAGGACTAATAAGCAAATGGGAAATATATTAATGTAGATTTTATGGAATTCCTGCAGAGGGCAGTGGAGCACACAAGTGTGAACTCCAAGTTAACATCTGGAAAAATGACTGAGCAGCACAATTACATTGTGTGTAGAAGCTTGCCCAGGCATTTCGTCTTCCTCTACAGAGAGGCTCTGTAGTCTGAAGTCTGTACTGTGGGGTTCATAGAGTGGGAGCCATCACATAAAATCTGTGAGATGTCTTTGGTGCTTCAGCTGTAGTGGAAGACTATGCTGATTATCAGCTGCAAAATGCAGTTCAATTGTGGATGTTTTTTGGACAGTGAGTGCTGATTTCCCTCGTATCTTCACTTTTATAGCATACACCAATATTCCTGTTGCCAAAACTAGAATATCAAGCCTATTACGGTGTTGAAGCTCTTACAGAAAGTGAAGTATGTCAGTTGTGGACAGAAAGTATGTTGCATTCTGAATGCTTGTTTTATATTGGTAAGTTCATGTGTTGATTTTTTTGCTTAAGAAATGTGTATGAGTGAATATTCACAGAATAATGGAAGAGACAAATTATTAAAGGTCGATTCTATATGTCCTTATTTATTTTAACTTTCTAATTTTGATTGTCACTTTTATCTTAGAAGTGCTTTGTCTAAAATTTCAGTTGGGTGGTGAATTAGGCTATTTCAACTTTGGGTTTAGATGAGTAGCATTCAGTAATCTTTGTTTTCAAGAACTCTATTTATTTGCCTTTCAAAGACTCTCACGTGTGGATTTAAATCTCTGAAGTTAGTAATCTTCATGACTTAAAGTATCTTTGGGCTTGGGGAGGAGGGTTTTTTGGCTCTGGGTTTTTTTTCATACACAACATGAATTATCACAGGTCTGGTAAAATTATTTCTTGATGACATGTGAGCTATGATTATATCTTAGCATTTTGTGAAACCATTTTAAACATATTTGTTACTACATACCGAAATAGAAGACAGAGGATCAGGTATGTGGCTCAGAGGATGTTGATTCCTTGGCCTTTGAGGCTGCAGTATGGGAAAAGGTCAAATGTTATTTGTTTTTCTTTGAAAACAGGCGATAGGGTTCATATTTTTACATTGATAACATGCAGAGAGATAAGACACAAAAGAATGAGGAAAACCAAGCAAGATAGGCCTGAACCAAGTTCCGTCGCTCAGAAATAAGAGAAATTGCATGCTTTAAAAACAGCGTACATGTGTCTTACATCAAAGGTACTGGAGATAATTCTCTGGCTTTGCAGAAATTAAATTCCAAACAGGAAGAAGAAAAACACCTAGCATACATTTATTGAAAACTTCTTTCCAGAGCTATGGTATTCCTCAGGAGTTCTGAACACTGAATGTTCTCACTTAAACACATTTTCCAGGTTTTCCGTTGTCCTTTTCTAACTGATTCATGAAATTAAATTTCCTAATACATGATGTGACTTGAAACGTCCCTGTCAAAGGGATGGTCTTGATAGTCCTTGTCCTGTATCATGCGTCAGATGGAAACAGGAGGCAATGTAATAGAATTTAGGTGTGAGAAGTAAGATACATTCAGTGAGAATGAAGCAGGAAACTACAAATCTCATGAAGAAGAGATGACAGTTGTAATTCTGAGCACAGAAAATAAAAACATAGTAAAGTTGGGGATGAAAAGCATGGAAGTGTTATCAGAAAGATAACTTACTTGTGAAGGCCAATTATCCAAAATCGTGTAAACCATGGTGCACGCTAGGAATGCAGCATTACAAGGGAAGCTTCACTAACAAAATGTCCCGAGGAAAGTTCTGTGTATGTGTTTGTACAATGACATTTTAAATGTCAGGAAAGTTTTTTGTGTGTTAGGATACATATGTTCTGTAGAGAAATTAAAATGAGGCATTTAAAGAATGTTGCCAGATGATTTTAACAACCCTTTTAATATATGGAGAGCTCTCTGATACCAGTTATCTTGTAATTAATTAGGTTATAAATGAGAAAATCTGCAACAAAGTGGTTCGTCAAAAGGCATTTTAGAGTATATTTGGCCCTTGCTAAGGACCGAGGGCAGCCCTGCTTGTACAGGGAGCGGCTGTGTTCTGAGTGGGGACTGTTTTTTATGGTTGTTATGGCAGCAGTTGTGGCTGTGGTTGCCTAACCTTTCCACTTGGGCACTCAATTACACTTTTGATGTTCGAGGCTCACATCAGAATACTATTTTAGAAATGCTAAGTCCTCTCTTTCCTAATTTTTACATACAAACTTTGCCTCCTATCATAGAATTTTAAGGTTTATGTGAAATCTAATGTATTTGAGGTGATAGTTTTGCCAGTTGCATTAATCTTCGTCTGCTGTTCGTTTTTGATGGAAATTGTCTCTAATTTTAAATTTTAAAAGCAGTATTTGCTGGGGGTTTTTCCCTTCTCTCAAAAAAAATCCTTAAATCGATAATAATGCACACAGTTCTCTATTTTTGTTAACATTCCCAGAGTCACAAGCAGTGTGAGGAGACAGTGAAACTGGAGAGAGCCTAATCTGCTTACAAAGTACACAAGCTGAAGGAATGCAGAGTCTTATCTAATCTCCCAACAGTTACAGGATACTTAACATATGGCTTGTGCGCAGGAGTTTGCAGACAGCTCATCCAGCAAACACCCCTTTTTATAGAGGCTCTGGGGAGTGGAGGAGGCAGGCTGTATGCTGCAGGAGTTGTTCTGGCATAAATGGCCATCCCCTTCTGATAAGAGAGCTTCCTCAGTGTCCCTGTGTAGGTACCTGCGGGCTGTGAACGGGACATGGAGCCTTTGGCTGGCAGGCTTCACTGGCCTGGCCTCCGACAGGCACTCTCTGTGCTCGGGATTGAGAAACACTGGTCATTCCAGTGATGTTTTTCAGCTCTTGGATGTGCTGCTTCCAGAAGCAAACCCTGGGATCCACAGGGGTTCTCCTTCTGCGTGCTCTGAGGAAGCACGGGATGGCTGTGGGCTGGCAATGTTCTGCACAGTAAATCAGTACTGTGCAGTACGCGTGGGGCAGGCCCCCTCCCACCACTGCTAAAAAAGTCTGCTACAAATAGAGTTGGACTCTTAGCATGTCACCAACTTCTGATACTGACAGAATATGGGATTGATTCAGGTAGGCAGACTGGGGACTGCAGATTTTTGGCACTGCCATGTAGTTTCTAATAGAGGTAGGTAAAAAGATGTGGAATTAATTGACCCATTTTATGAAAGATCATCCACCATGGCTTTTAATAGGAAACTGTTGTTATACTCTAGTTAGGGATTCTTCCTGCTCTGGTTGAGAAATAATGCAAAGTAGCTGTGAAATTCTGCCTTTCAGTTTGTAATTCTGGGAGCTATGAAAAATACAGTGTTGCAAGTGTCCTGATTTAGTTAGATGGCTCTTTGTTTGTCCTGGAACTCCAGGGACCATTCTTTAAAGACGAGAATATCCCTGTATTGTGTATAACTTCTTTTTCACTAATCTGATACCTGAAAGTAAGACGACTGCTATCATCTGTTTGGTGTAAGTAGACACATGTAAGAAGACTTCACTTCTCAGATTGTGTTATAATTTGAATTATTTTAAGTGAAATATTGCATCCTATAATAAAGGATTTTTAAATCGACTACAGTAGAGCCATAGACTTGCTCCTCCTTTTAAATTTAGCCCACAGTATGAGTGTGGAAGTACAGGTCAGCTGTTTGAAAACACTGCTAACACAGTACTTAGAAGTTGCATTCTTGTTCGGAAAGTTCTAAGACTATATAGAGCTTAAGTGAAGCCTCTAAAATGGAAGTTCTGAGCATGTGGCAGACCCAAGTGTTCAATTGCTTAGTTGTTCTTGGATCTTGAAAAAATCCACTGTCTCAACAATCTTTTATATCACCAAATAAGTATGGATGGGAAGTTCTTTGCACCTTGGTCTGCGCCCCTTAGTTGTCCAACATTGTTCTTTTGTGTGGTATCACTGTGGCTGAGGGAGGAATCTCATAGCTCAGTGCAGTGGCTCAGCAGTGCTGCTAGCTCAGGAGATGAGAAAGAAAACAGAAGTGTAGTGATGGCTCCTGCAGGAAGTGCAAGGTGTGATCATAAACTGGATTTTTTATTTAGTACGTTCTCAAAGAAGGTGGTGGTTGTTTGCACAAAAGCAGAGATGTTATCATCAAACAAACTTGAGTGATATCCTCCTCACACCTTGCTCAGTTGCTGATATAAGTCCCCTTGCTACTCAGATAGGAAATCCTGCCTCTGCAAAAGGAGTAATCTCTGTGACATATTTCCCAAATATGATACTGGTACTTGATCTAAGCGGTAAATAAAGTTGTGATAAACTTTGCTGATTAATAGGAACATTTTACCCTGGCCATTATTCACTTATTTGCACTAAGTGCCTAAGCAAAACTTCCTGCAGAAAGGCTAGTTTACCTTCACTTGAATAGGATAATACTTGCCTTTAAATAAAGATTATTTGAAAAATGGGTTGTAAAGAAGTACTTACTGTTATGGGTAACTTACTGAATGTCTAGTGTTTTAATCAGTCACTTGTCCACTGTAAAATACAGTAACATAAATTAGGCGAAGTAGTTAGTTTCCCAACTGTGCTATCAGTGAGTTTAGAAATTGAGAGGTTTCTGGTTTAGGAGGGGCTGATAAGGAATAGAGAGCGCAGGTTATTTTTATTGTAATAATGACTTCAAGTTTCTTTTCCTCTAGTCAGCAGTGAAGAATATTAAATCTAGCTGCTTAGTCTTGCACCAAATACTGATACCAAGAAAAGTTACACATGTACAGTGTTTAAAGAAATTAATTGTCCTATTGGATTTTAATTTTATTAAAATTTAGAGTTCTTGCTTGGTCTTCTTGCGCATCACGTAACAAGTTGATAGTAATGTGTAGCTTGGAATGTGAAATGCATTACTTCAGCAGTTTGAACTGTCCAATTGAAGCATCTACACTTCCTACAAGAGCAGATTTGTAATAAAGTAGTAAATTTCACTGGGTAGGTTGCATTTTATTGTGCTGCTTTTTCCTCATCCTTCCTATGGGAGTTTGAAAAGAACGTATCTGGGAAAACCTCATCATGAGAAAAGTAAGGCACAGGTACCATATCAGTGTGTAAGTTATGCTAATGATCTTTATTGCTTATCAAGTGAAAACATGGGCTGAACTGTTCTTGCGAGCCTTTATTTTAAAAACATGATGAGGAAAGCCTTGAATTGCTGCTCCTGGCTGTGTCACAGACAAGTGGTATGTAACAATTAGCCAGGAACAAGGCCTCAGTTGTAAATTGTAATATTTCAGGTGAAGGGGAAAAAAAATCAAGAGATGAAGGTACAGAGTCCCCAGAAAATCAGACAACACAATTGTTCGTGTAATGTATCAGAATAGAAAAGGAAGTATATTAAATTCAGAAGTAAATCTGTTGTAAAAGGTGAGCTTTCATGATCTGTCCGGTGGGGAAGCATAGTGATAAGGATCGAAAGAACTTGAGAAGATACAAATGAGCTGATGTCAATGGCAAAATTAGCCTGTATATCCCGGGCATCCCCCAGGTTGTAAGATTTGCTGGAATCATGGGCATCTCCCTTATTGAGAAAGCCCAAATACAGGCATCTGTACTGCAAGTGGCTGGACATTTTACTTTCTGATACTGTGCAACATTGATAAACACTTTCCACTGTTCTATGCTGTAAAAGAGCAAAATTTTTTTTATTGCTTTTAAAATGCATTAGGTCTGCAAATTACGGCTTTGTATTTTTGCTCTTCTATTTTTAGTTTCTTAATGCAATTCATATTTTTCAGGACGTATTGATGCTTTTACATCAAAGCTTATTATGCTGGAAAAGATTTCTCCAGAAACTTTAAGAGAAAAAGTTGAGTTGATAAAGTGAGTATTTTTAGTAGGTGTTTCCCAATGAATCTGAAACTCTCATAAGCCTCATGAGTTACTACTTTTGTAATTGTTTTCTTTTTTGCAGGCCTGCAAATTCATTGAATATACTTCATCATATTTTGAAGAAAGTGTCTGAGTAAGTGATCCATTCTTCTTCACTGTGTTTGTTTGCAACATTACCTAGCACATCCTGGTTCTTATGTAGAATGCTTGTCTACTCTTTGGTTTTTATTTCTTCAGGTACATGAAATGTTTTACAGATTCTTTTAGGTCTAGCATGGCATAATGCAGTGCTGGGTAAAAAAAAATGTGCTTGGGATTACATGTTTTATATAAATTATGCAAAAGACTAAGAACTTGATTTTTCTGAACGACTTGGGAGACTGGACACTGATTAAACAGTTCATAGGAGTGAGCTGTAATACCTGTCTGTAGACTGGCATTTAAAATTTGAACTTCTAGGTTTTGTTGGTATTTTTGCATAATCTGCAAAAACAATACTGTTTGTGTTCCCCTCTGCTCAGCTTGACTTACAACAGTGTATGTCTTCGTAGACTGTTGCAACCTTTCTCTTGCTTCTTTCTTTCTTTAGCTGCTTCAAGGCTTTCTGTCTGCAGGCATCTTGCGCTGTGTGTGAAGCCTCTTAATTCGAACTACAGAAGTGTTTTCCCACACTTCAGCATTTGGGTAGCTTTGTGATTTGGGGCTAAGATTTTTGATATGGGCAGTTAGCTGACACTTACCTTCCAGAAGGCCAGTTTAATCCTGCATGCATTTAAAGCACACATGTGCTTTGTGTCTGTATCCACGTATGCATTATGCTTTCTAAGGTGCTGGCTAAAAATCAGCTTGCCAACTACAAGTAGTTTATAGTGTATGCTTAACTGTTTTGTTGAATATGATGACGATCTGTACATTGGTGATAAGTTAGTGCATTATGAACATATTTTAAACACATGAGTCAGTGTGTATTTATTGATAACAGTTTAATTCATGCTTTTTTGTCCATAGTCATTTTAGAAAACAGGGACTGGTAAGTAAATATCTGAAGATGTTTCTTTTTTCATGGAGAACTTAGTAGCTACCCTGGTCAAATTAAACAAAACAAAAACATTTAAATAGTATTTTTCATTTTGAACTTTATCTTTTTAGTTTGCAGGAGGGCTCTTACTTATTGACTCATGCTGCAGGAGATTCATCAGTTGCAATTTACAAGAGCTCAGTTGACAAGACAACGAGAGCATCATATAACTTACATAAAGCTCACTGTGATCTGCCTGCCATACCTGCCACTCTTTCAGTCCCATGGGTGCCACTAGATCCCAGCCTCCCTTTACCCTATCACATCAGTCATGGAAGAGTTCCATGCACGTTTCCACCTGCGCCCCAGGAAGCCACGTGGAAACAGAAGGTCAGTGGCTCACTTGTTGGAAAAGCAGATCAGCAGGTTTTGTTGCTGTTGTTTTTTAAAAAAATAGAATTTGTGATGGGAAGAAGAGTGAATTGTCTGCATCTGAAGAAACTTCTGATAGAAATTTTGTGGAAATTTTTTAGGAATGCAGCCTGCTTTGTAATTTGTGCTGCTGAAGAAGTGAGGTATATCATGCTCTGGAAATTTCCCAGAGATCCCACTCTCAGCTCTAGCATTTTGAACAGGTAGTACAACACTTCAGAAGAAGTTTTTCAAGCATTGTTTTTCTTCAGCATGGAGTTACTCATTTGTGTAAAAGCCACATGCTAACTATGTCTAGCTTAGTAGACCAAGAAATGCTTTTTAGGCCCAGTTTACATGTTTTAGCCACATCCTGACTTTATAAGAGGTAAAATAGAGTTCCTCGTTACCTCATGAACTTCATTTTCTGCCAGTGGAAATCCAGGCACATAGCAAGAAAGGTGGCAGGAAGAGCAGGTGTGGCCTCTGAGCCTGGCTGGAATGACAAGGAAAAGGCAGTTCTCTGAAGGTAGTTGTATATGCTTGTGCTTAGTACAGATGTAAGATGATTAATTCTAGTTTGTTTGGGGGGATTTGTTTTACTTCTTTTTCTTTCTTCATTTGTGTCTAGACGACTGGGGCAAAAGCACAGTCTGACACACCCTATGAGGGAAAGCCAGTAGCTATGGAAACAAAAGGCAATCCTGCTAAGCCTGCTAGAAATGAAGGTGTGGCTACAAAGAAGCTGAGGAGAAATTACTGCAAACAAAGAACGATGAAGAAAAAATGGAAAATGAAGAACAACAAAATGCAACTGACATAGGAATAGCTGAAGCCTGCGGTGATAAATATGGCGTGGTGGAATAGCACAGAACAAAACAAAACATCTGAGGCTTTCTTGCAGCTTCAAAGGAGCCAGAACAAACTGGCAGGGGAGGTGGCTCCATAGCTGAAACATTCTGTAAACCTTTAACACTTTCTTACCTCAACAGGCACATTTCAAGTGAAATTCTCCACTTCAGACAAAGAGGAAGTGTCTGCAGCTTTGGTTAGGGGACAAAAGTATCCTCTGTTGGTCTCATTTTTGTAGGAAACTGATGGCTTGAAGAATGAAGCAGTGGTTGACAGCAATATCTGATATCACATAACAACAAAAAAAATAACTTTTCAGCTTTCTTAATTCTTCCAGAATCACTATAGATATTTTTTATTCTGACACATTTTAAAATTGTTTTACTTTGTGTTATATGTATAAAGGGAACAACTTGGATTTAATTACTTAATCCTTTTAACACACAGTGTCTACGTGTTTTAAATTACTTTTAAAAATATTTTCTTTTTAGGATGGTGTAACACATGAGGTTTGGGGAACAAATTCTGTGTTTATTTGAATAGTACATGCCATAAATCTGCACTAGGAAACTTGGGATTACAGCTAGACCATTAAAAATAGGTATTTTTATGCTTCCCCAAAAGCAAGTTCAAAAAATTGTTTGGATTCTGGTGTGTCTTCAAAAATTAATATTGCAGTTATTTATTCACTGAATGGCCATAGCCTAAATCTCATATTAGATTGCACGTGGTGTCCCTGCCCATGGAAGGGGGGTTGGAACTAGATGATCTTAAGGTCCTTTCCAACCCTAGCTATTCTGTGATTCCATGCAGTAGTACTTACCTGAGGTATTAAGGTTTGCCTGGAGGAACAAGTGATAGGATCAAGGCCTTGGTCATTGTTGCAAAAACCCAACCAGACTATGCTGAGCATCAGCAATTTGCTCAAAATTTAGAGCCAAACTGACAGAGTCAAGTAAGGAAAAGGGAATACTTACTGTCTGTGAAAAGGCCAAGCAATGTGATGACATGTAGTTTCCTGCTGAAAATGAGTTGTGTGGAAAAATTAAAGCCGTTTTGAATGTTGATACATAAACACATTGTATTGTGTGATGTATAACTAACAGGATTGCTTGTGAGGGAAGGTTTCTCTGCATTACAGCTATTTTCTGGTACATATTTCAGTGTTTCATCAAACAGAATTTCAACAGAAACAGTCCTTGCAACTGAGGCTCGAAATGATATTCACTATCATCACTTGTGGTTTGTATTTTCTGGATTTCTGCCTATATTGTCCTCTATTAAAAGTATTGTTTTTAGAAAAGTTCACAAATTCCTGAAAGCCATAAGAATGAGTTCAATAAATTCTTTCCCATCTTTTTTTATCTTTTAAACAACAAAACCAACTATTTTAAAATGTCTGAGCCAGTTTTTGTTTGGATGGTGTTCTGGAGAGCTGTTGGTATGCATTAACTGCTTAAATAAAAAACAAAGGCCTTAAAGATGATCTTCCAAGTCTTTTGTTTGGGCTAAGGAAAGTTTCCAAGTACACACATCTGATCAAGTATTCTTCTTCTCACTGGGGCTTGACATGACACATTTTAATGGCATCAAAGTAAAAGATACTCAGATTGTTTACTGAGGTGTAGCTGTTGTATAAACCTGAAGACAGCTGGGGTTTGGTTAGGGGTTTTAAAAGGAGATTTAAATAATGAATGTACATTAAAACCTGTTCTTTGTGAACACTGCATTTTCTGATCCCCCCTCGCCACACTCACTGTTAAATATATTTAACTCTATTCAGTTTACTCTTTTTTTGGCCACTGTTTCTTTTAGCTGCAGTGATATGCTACTGACGTGATGAACTGGCATAGAGCTCTTTGCAAATTACAAGTAGTTCTGATTCGAAATCCTCAAAGCACTTAGTGACCTCTCTTGGTAGAAATATTTTAGCTGTGAGTCATTTTTGCCAGGTACCCAGGTCTGTGTGGGGATTCAAGGGATTTTCAGTTTGTATATATAAAAACTTTTGCCAGACTCGTATGGAATTTAGTTTCTTGTTGCAGTTTTATATGTTAGAAATGTATGGTTTAGTTGCCTGTGTATCTGTATGCCTAAAAGACTTCCATCTTTCTCTTAATAGTATGCTATTATACTACACTAGTGTACTGCTAATGATAGTTTACTAATCGTAGGTTTTTATCTGTTTAGAATATGTAGGGAATCTGGAGTTTGTATACGACACATGAGATGGCTTTTTAATTCACTGTTATGTTTTAATTTATTGTTCTCTTTTGGGCTAAGTTGGACTGAAGTGATTTGCTCTGAGATGATGATTTATTTGTTTGAAAGCCTCCGGTTTTGTTCACATACCGTGGGTGCTGTACCAAGGTGTACTCTATTGATACTTGCATCTAAAAAATCTTTTTTTTTTCTTTTTTCATCTAAAATCTATTTAAAGCAGTGACAAGAGGACAAGACAAAAGGGATAACGTGTTTATTTCGGGCAGTAACATCTGAAATTTGAAACAAATTGTTGAATCAAAATAATTGGTAAAAAATACTTCAGTAAAGCCAGAGTGTGCTGGCTAGGAGGTGCTGGATTGCTGGTTCTGTATAGACTGCTCCTCAAGTTACAGCTACCTGTGAAGGAAAAAGAAGGGATAATACAGAGGAGCCTAACTGTTGTGATGCCACCAAAATACAAATTCCTAAATGTAATGCCGATTGTAAAGCTGTGGGAAGCAGGAAGCTGCAGCTGAAGGAGAGTGACTGGGCCTGGATCTTACTCTCCAGGTAATTGTTGTTCTATAGCTAACTAGGGCTGGTCTTTTTTATGGCCTCATCCTACTGAGTTTAGGAAGAAAAATCCACAGATCTCACAACCCTGTCCTGTGATTTCAGTCTTCAGCTCTGTGTTTGGAATAGATTGTGTGTGTTCATGTTGCAATTTATATGGCTTGATTTTAAATGTAATTACTACTTTTTGTCACTCTTGTAAGAATATCTTTTAAATCTTCATTTGGAGTACATGGTTAGGTGTAACTCATCCAGTCGCAGAAGCTTCTGGTTATATTTTTCCCTCCTTAGTATTTTGGCTTTCTGTAGGTTTACCTCGTTGCATAGGGGGAAGTATGTGCTGTCGTGTCTTTTAGAACAGGAAGCTCTAAGTGCCAGAGAACTGGTCAAACTGATTCCACAGGGATCTCTGTATTTAGTTCTCTCAGCTTTTCAGTGTGGCTGTTTGCAGTCCAGAGCTAATGGAGCAGCCTGTGCTGCTGCTGCTTGGAGTTATCTCCTTCTAGGTGCAGGACTTTCTTTGCTAAGTCTCATGCCATTCTTGTTGGCCCACTCCTGCAGCCTGTCTTAAGTCTCTGCACTGTGGCTCATTTGTCCACTCTTAACTACGTCTTCTCCCAATTTGATGTCATCTGCAAACTTGGTGAAAGTTGATTCCATTGTGTTATCCAGCTGACTTACAAGAATACTGAGTAGTTCTGGACCCTGTATCAACCCCTGAGAAGCTCTATTCATGACAAACTCAACTGCTGGTTCAGCTTTGAGCCACTAACTACTTCACTGAAAATGGAAGAAACTCTCTGAGAATATATCGGCTTTCCATGCTGTGTAACATCCACGATACTGCACCTGGTTCTCCCCATCCACTGGTATTTGTTGTGAGATTAAATTGATAGCTTTGTATCATGTTCAGGCTGTTTGAACTTAGTTTTGAAGGACAAGAGGAGGACTTCTTAACCTGGCATTTGAGGCTACTGGTTGATATACATGCAAAACCATAAAACTTTATCAGTTCTTTGTGTCAGCGTGAGTAACCACAATGAGTTATTGGTTGTGAACTCCACCTTTTCTTTATTTCTGCCATTCTAAGTGTTTTCAAACTATTTGCACTGAGTCACGAACTGTATATTCCCATATGTGCCTGGCTAAACCTCTTCACCTTCTCTGCAAAACCTTTTAGGGGTACAACAGACACTGTCTACATAAAATGTTAGGAATAGATTTACGATGGTTTTGTGCTCTGTCTCCTTGTGTAGTCTAGTGGCTGAAGGAGCTGGGACCAAGTGATCAGACACCCATTCTGTGCTGGCAGGGGGAGCTGCCAACAGCAAGAGACTGTCTAACCCCATGCAGTGAAGTCCAGTAGCAGACATGGAAGCATTTGAAGAGGTACTTCTGCATCTGCTTTGCTTGACCTGTATTTTAAATAGCAGCTTGTCTCTAAAAGAATGTAAGAATCAGTTCAAAAGTGGTCTTTAAAAACATTTAGTGCTGACCTCCATTTAAGCTGCATTTACTTCTGCTAGTAGAAGGAATTGGATCATTTTCAGTATCTCCCCCTGACTAAGCATGACTGGTTGTATAATCTCCTCAGATCTTCTCCAAGAAGTTCCATAACTAAGCTCCTTCTTTCATAACCAAATGCAGCCTTTCTGTTCTGTTGGTCTTGCTTCCCCTACGGTCTGCTCCTTCCACAGCCGCTGCTGTAGTGCATTCATGCTGTGGTTTTAAAGGAATGATGCAGCATAAGCTGGTCTTGCGGAGATTCCCCAGCTCTTCTCATGTCACTTCTTCCTTCTGGTGTACTTTTAGAGAAGTATACCAGAAAGAGAAGTATACCAGAAGAGAGAAGACCATAAGGATTTTCTGTAAATAAATCTGTAAGACATCCATGTTAATACTCGGTATAGCCAAATTCCCTCTAAGATCAATGTTTCTGGTGTATTTTTCAGAAACTATTTGAAAGCATCTATGACTAAAGTGATAATGTTTGTGCAGAACTTCATTTCATCACTGAAAATTAGATTTGGAGTCATGATGCAACCTTGAAAATAATTCTAGTCTGTTCATGACTCTCAATGCAGACTTCAAAATGTGTTTATCCCATAGTTGAGTGAACAGCATGAGTGCCATCCTGTGCCAAACATTCAAAAGCTCCGCCTACCAAATCTTTGTGCAAGCGATTCAAAACAAAAACCAGAAGAATGCAAAAAGATTCCTACTGGAGCATGTCACTCGTCAGCCCGTTTCATGTGGGCTGTGCTGCTTTGCAGACAGGCCCTTCAGCAAATATTTTGATAGTCTGGTTAAATTTGACCTTAAAAAGGGAAAGAAGTAGCTGTCAGAACCGCATTGCTGCTTATCCCCTCTGCTAAGCAGGTCATGTAGCTGTGTTAAAAGCTACCTCAGCAGTCAAAACTCATTTATTTCAGAACCACGTAGTTAACCATGCAGTACTGCGTTTGTGCAGTTCTGTTCCATGATTGACAGGACAATAATCTCATGCAACTCTGGATAGTCTTTGTTAATAGCAAGAGTAATAAAATATAACAAGAGATAGTTACTGCATAGCTGCACATGCTACTTTGAACAGTTTTTTGTGGTCATTTCCAAATTAACAAGTGCTCCTATCACAGCTGAAATTCTTTGGTTTCTTTGGGGGTAACCTAAGCAGAATGCACAGTAAGATTGATTGGACCGGCTTTTTCAATCCAGAAGCAGCACATGTAGGTTAAGAAACCTGGAGAGAATATTGTAGTGACAGCATCTCTTGAGAAAACAGAAATCTGTGGGTCAGCTGACCTGTCATAGACTCGCCACAACAGCTTTTTTTCTGTTTGTATTTTTTGCCTAATAATAGCAAGCAGTAAATTTGTATGAATTAATAAGTTTGTTTCTTGCCTTTTTCCAGGACTGTATTTCACACAACATTGTATTTATCAAAAGAACGCATTATTTTTCATTGATGGGCTTTCCACTAGCCCAAATAGACAAACTGAGAAAATACTGAACACATTTCTTTGGCTTTTAAATGCCTGTGGTTTCATGCTATTCTGGGTGTTTGTGTATATGCATGTGTCAGGCTGTGGCTTAAATTTGGGGATCTAGCTTTCTACACTGGCAAAACGCTCCTGAAGGCTTTCTTTGGTACAGCCTCTGTCTCCACAGGAAAGGTGACAGCTGTCAGTCTCTGTCTGTCCTTGCCGATCAGTCAGCAAGGCTTCCACTTTCCTCTCCTGTTTTGAGCCCAGTTATTCTGTACATGCTGTACACTGGCTGCTCACTATTGTCTTAACGACTTCCTGGATGATTGTAGCACTAGGAAAATAAACCTTAGTGTTGAGGACCTGTCTGAAAATTATCTGTGATTGGGCACTACAGCCTTTTGTTTCATCTCCTGCAACGTTAAATACCATTTCCCTGTGTGAGCACTAGCTACTAGCACGCAGGACACAGCAGTGAAAGTTACCCAGCTTAAGTAGAAGTGTTTCCTGAAGGCTTATTTGAAAGTAAACATTAGTGAAAATGTTTAGTATTGCATGTACTGCTTCATGCTAAAACAATAGGCTGTTAATATGTTTTTGTGAGTCATTAAAGGAAGAGATCTCTGGTTTTAGAATTCAAACCTGCGCGTCTGACCTGGAAAAGCAAGTCTTCACTTGCCTGGCACAAATGAGTCTCTTGGTAACAGCCATTCCCTTTCACTCAATCAACAGCTTTTTTTGAAGTCAAGTTGATTTGCCTTAAATTTTATCTGAAGCTGTAAGATGCCACTAGAAGGAGCTAAAACAGACATCAGTGTTGACAATCATTTTAATCAAGAATCTGTGACATTCCTTTGTGTTGCAAGGCATCATTTGTTCCAGCTAGTACCTCAGCTGAGCCTAATTAGTTAATGACTATCAGACCATGTAAGAACTTGCTCAAAATCCTAACTGCTTTACGTTGTTTTGTACTAAACCGGGGTTGATGTGTTTTCAAACAAGCAAGACCCACGCTATTTCACAGTATCATTGATCTTAATTGAAAATTTTACAGCTGCGTTCCAGATTGCTGGAGTATTAGTATGCTGATTCCTGTCAGTGAACTGTAACCTGTAAGTGGGTTTGAAATTCATCCTCGTGGGCCATTTCAGAGGCGGCATGATGTTAAATAAAAAGGACATACTTCTTGCAGTCTGCAGTTACTAGCCTGCAGACCTACCACAGGAACCTGTTGCTTAAGGATTTTTAGAGTAACTTCAGATGGTGCTTAATCAGATCCCTGGAAACTTTCAGGATTGCTCCCCAAGATTCTCAGGGACATATTTAAGGTGTGACAACCTCCCCTGTGCTTTCGCAGAGGCCAGGCAATTAATCCAAACCATGGGATTGTTTGTGTTGTGAGTCACCAGAGTGGAAAAAGCTCATCATGATGGGAAACAATGAAGCTGGAGAGGCTTGGTCTTACATGAAACCTTTTAACACTGTTCCTAGGAAAAATTCCCTGAGGGCTTTTGGCAACTTCCATCTTTTATAGCTTTTTTTGCCCTCTGGAAAGACAGGCCAAACTCTGTAGTGATTATTCACGCTGGTCTGTTCTGGATGATGTCAGGGGATCCTACGTGCACTGGTAATATTTCCTACAGTGTTTTCCACTGTGGTTGCAGTCTGGTGAGCATTATTGTAGAGCTGGCTGGCAGCTGTGATCGTTTTAAGCTCTCTGTCATCTAAATGGGTTCAGAATCTCTTTTAATGCTGTAATATATACTGGTCGTCTGTTTATTCTAGCATCACTGTGATGATACTGCTGGGAAATCTCAACTCATCACACAGTGGCTTTGAGATGTCTTTTTAACTTGTTAATGTACATAGGAGTAAAGACAGCACAGTAGCTAGATTCAGATGGAACTGCAACTCTCTGACCTGAAGTAGCTTAAACAGTGCTTGAAGGTGTTCATGATAACCTGAAGCAAACAGGTTATCGTGTTTACATGATAGTAAACAGAAAGCAAAGTTACCTTCTTTAATGCCTGACAATGTTTTGTGGACCTTGTTGTGTCTCAGATTGCACGATTTTAGGATAAAAGAAGGCTGCTGGCTATAAGCAGGGCATTGGGAAGTCCCCAAGGCACTGAGGAAATCCACTGCAAGGCAGTTACACACGTAGTGACTGTTTGTTTGTATATCCTGTGAGCGTTTCATTCACTGTAAAGACGCTGAGTTTTTATTCATGCCGCCGATACCAGCACAAGGGATTTGGCAGTGTGTTTCATTTCTGTTTATGGTGTATCCAGGCGACCTCTCCTACTCACACACCAGATGATTACTTCTGTGAGGCACACTGAAAAACCAAAATGTGACTCACATTTTAGCTTAGAAATGGAATTGAACTCCAGACACTGTTAATACTCATGATGAATGTATGGCAGAGGAGTTGCTTTTCTGTTCTTTGGTACACGTGTATCTGAATTGCTGGTTTACCATTTGTTCATGGTGTATATTCCTCTGTGCCACTTGGGTATGTATACCTCTCTGACTTACTCTAGTTAGCATGCCAAACAGCAGGAAAGAAGATGGAATAGCCTGGACTGAGTTTTGAGGGAAACAAGCCTACAGCACCTTTGAAGTTGCAGGCCTGTGTTGTTTTACCTGTGTCAGCTGAATGAGAGTGACAAAGGATCTTGCTTCCTTCTGAATTATTTCGACAGAGCATAGATAATTCCTTGTTGTTTCCTGTTAACAGTGGTCAGCCAGTGCAATGGGATTTCGCCATGGTGACTCAAACTTTATGGGGTTTGGCAATTGGTACTGACTTTAATTAGTCTGTGTGTGTGCCCTGAGACAGCTTGCTCTGTTACACTTTTGTTGAAGGAGTATCCGTGAGTCCTGTAACTACAGTCTCAGCTAATATTTTGCCTTGTTACTCCCTTGTCTTGATTTGGATCCTAAGTCACCCAGGCGTCTGGTTCTTTGTGGAGGCAAGCTCCTTGTTGTCCCTAGGCTTAGATTGGAAGGATTCACAGAGATTGTGAGATAAAAGGATGAGGATGATAGTGTTATTTATACTGGTGATGAGGAAAGTATTTGAAGAGAAATCAGAGTTCAAACTAAGATTATGGTCAGACACGCGTGAAAGTGGCAGAGAAGGGATGCTGAACAACAGACAAATTAATTTGCAGGTAATATAGAGTTGCAAAGTAGGCGAAGACAAATCCACTGATAAAACTGTATCAGGATATAAAAGGAGACTTTTGGAAGTCATATGCAAGATGCGGCCAACTGGTGGGAGAGGTCGGTATTTTACTAGCCATGAAAACGATTTATTGTCGGGTTCTAATGTGTGAAGCACTTCAAGATTCTACATGGGAAGTAACTGTAGAACATAACGCCTGTCATGTCTTTGTTACAACGATTGCTAAAATAGAACCTTTAAACAAGGTTACATCTGTCATGTCATGTATGACTTTGTATGAAACAGATGAAGATAAACTGGAAACTATTTGCTGAATCTAATTTATTACTGTATGTTGATGAAGTAATTTATGTTGTTTGGCATTTTCTTTAGCAGATGCAATACTCAGTCTTTGCCTTGAAGAGTTAACAGTCGAAAGACAGGACCTGACCAGTGAGAAGGCAACTATCTAATGTCACGCAGCAAACCACCACTGTGCCGGGCGTACACAGCTGGTGTCCAGTTTCTAACCTGGATGTCCTATTCATAAGCATACTAGGTCTCTGTAGGCACTCTGAACTAGCAAATACCACCTGATATAATGCTTTGTTTGTAAAATACAGGCATAACAAAATACTAAGAGATCTGGCTAACACAATGTAACATCATTCCACACCTAAGTCAAGCCCTTTAAAGAGGATTATTTCAAATAAACAAATTCTGAGTGGAGAATAACATTTGCTCAGGAATGCGCATGTAGTGTAGGAATGAGACTGCACAGACAGAATTGGTCCAAGGGCTTAGGTTGTTAGGTGCAGCACATAACAAGATGTCTGATATTGATTAGACAAGAGATGGCATTGGTATTCTGGTATTCAGATTAAATCACTGTGGATGTTAATGAAAAACATTGCATTCCCCATAGAGCACACACACCACCCCCCAAACCCACTTTCAGTGTTTAGAATTTTACTAATGCTGTTTAGGTGTGCTTTTAGGAGTCCTTCCTCCTTTCTTCATAATAACTTGCCAGCTTGTAGCCCCTGGGAACCCAACTAGCGTAACTTTTAAGTTATAGTTAATTTGCTCTGTAACCTGGGATTACTCTAAGTGCTAATAATGAATCTATGTGTATTTGTATCATGGAAGCTCCCAAATTAGACCAAATAATCAAAATGCAAAAATAATACCCAAGAGGTCTGCCTGATCCGTATGTTAATTGGAATGGAATTTGTACCATCCTCTTGCAACATAGCACATTGAGGGAGGCAACACAACACAGAGGCTCAGCCACGCCTAGACCAGAAAGTCCTTCATCCTGATTTCTTTTTTTTTCCTGTATGGAAGAATAAAGCAGGCAGTAAGTAGGCAACACACATTGACAGGATTGTGGCCTTCATCACCCTAGTGCTAATGCACCTTTGATTCTTTGTAGACAGCATCCTGAAGAGCGTGAGCAAGACCTCTATGGACGAAGGAGCCAACCAACCAGGGACAGAAGTGAGAGAAAAATCTAGTAAGACCTGGAGTGACCCCGTATGCACTGGTGTTATTGCAGATAAAAAGTTTGGGTCAGAGGAAAACAAATATAATATTCAAGGTTAAACACATCAAGCTTCCAGTAGTATAACATAAGACAAAGATAATGACAAGAAAAATCAAAGGTATTGATGAGGTGGAAGACTATGGGATATTGAATTGAAAGAGGAAGGGGAAAAAATTAATTTGGTGTCAAGCAATATTAAGCAGTAACAAAATTATGGGGGAATTTGCAATAGCCATGTCACTGATGTGGGAGAACGTGGTACATTCTCCCTGCATGCACGTCCATAGGTATAGGATGAACCACAGCCACAGTGAGCTGTCGGAAAGAATGGGAAGTTGGCACTTTTACATCTGTTTTTTCATCCACAGGACTCTGGGGAGCTCCAGTCAGCACAAATGCATTCCCTTCCATTTCTGTGGTCAGCATGCAGGAAGCCAGAGAGCACAAATAGGTAATTGCAGCTGAAGTACTTGATGGTTATTTGAAATCTGACCTTCTTTGCAGATGCTTTAAGGGAGTGTGGGGACTAAGCAATGTGAAAACTAATAGAAACCCTTTCTTGGCACTGCCTTATTTGCAGGCTAGTTGCAGCATGTTTCTTCCAGTAAATCGTCTGTGATGCAGGCACAGAGAAACACTGGGCTTGTCATTAGCGCAGTCCTTTTCCCAGCCTGCTGTCCAGCCTCATGCTGACAGTAGTTACTTTAACGTCGTGCTCAGGAACAGTGGTCACGGACCAGAGCCCCTTATGATAGGTGCTGAACAAACCCTCCAGGCTTTGGGTAAATCTTCAGGAGTGACTCCTGTGACATTACAAACTTATGTCTCATAAAAAGCGATCCGGGCACTTGGCTGCTGTCCTCCCATTGAATTAATTTCCTTTCCCTGTTTGGCAGATGACCGAAGTCCATTTGCACAGTCTGACTGCTGCCTTCTTCACTGGCTTTGCAGAGTTTTTTCTTAAAGGTATGAAGAATATGTCTTATTTCTATGGGCAGGATCAGGTATTGGGGGATGGTTGGTTGTTCTGCAGACTGTTCATGTGTTTTCTGTTGTTCATACTACTCGGATTCCCCAGCTGGTACAAGTGCCTTTGATGTCAGTTGACCTACATAAGCAGAGAGCAATTGAGGGAATTTGTAATATGTTTGAATATAATGTTTGTACCCTCAAGAATGTGAATATGGTTGTTCTTTTTCTTCGTATTGTCAATCTTTCTTCTTTTGAAGTCACTTCAACAGTCCCTGAAGCTTGTGTAAGTTTGGAGAGGCTGCTGTCTGTTTTAAACTGAGGTGAATGTGTGATTCTAAGATTGAATAACTGATGATGAAGTTGGATATTAGAGACAACATTTCTGAAACTGTTGGAAGTGCTGAAAAATCTTTGTGCTGCAATTAATGTGGCTATAATGGTAATAGTCCACTTGAGATCAAAGCATTTGCAAACTGTTCTTACGAAGATCTGGTTAGCAAAAATTAGTGGTGGCATATGAGCTGCTTCAAATTTGAAGAAGGATTGAGTTACTAAAGAGGGAACAGTTTTCTAAGGATACAGGAATAGCAGTGTCATTGGAACAGGCTGCAGTGAGGTAAATGGACCTTCAATTAAGTGAATGAATGCGTTAATCTGTTAACTCATTAATGTGTGACTCAGCAGATTTTGTACAAGAATGCAACATGTGTGTTGGCAATACATTAGACATGTGAATGCAGAGTTTTCAGCTGAGGGTGCTGTGGTTATGCTTTTCTGCTTTTGCCTTAAGAATGTTTGACAAGAGATGGTAAAAAATCTCTCCCCGAGGGATCGTGCATCCATCAGTAGGCAAATTGGCTGCCTGGCTTCTGCTCAGCTGCTTAGCCCTATTTAAAGCTTCTAAGGATTACTGTAGGATGGAATGGCTGCTACTTCTAGGACTGTAAGAGGGTTTGATCTGTGAATCACCTTTCCAAGTTGAAGTTGCCAGTGTTGGGGTTTTTTTCTAAGAAACCTGAAAAGCAGGGGGAAATTACCTGTTTAACTGTGAGACACTGCTTGAAGTGGGATACCCAGGACTTAATTTTAAAGACAGGCTCATTAATACACAGAGGAATAACCCCAGTGCCCTTGCCAAAACTAATGAAATACTGGTGCTGATGTTCTCTGACCAAACCCTGTTGCAGGATGTGTTTTTTACTATGGCTGTCCCCTTTATGTTACTTCTCTGTATTCAGTAAAGGGCTGTTAACACTCTTTTCACCTTCTGCAATGACTAGTTCACCAGTTCATCTGTTGCCTTCATGTTTGAAGTCTAGTGTAGGATTTCTTAATATTTCTCTCTTTCTGTATCTCTGATCTTGTTTCATCCCAGCAATTATTTTGTCCCTCGGACCATCTTCTTGTGGCTCTCTCTTGCTTGCCTGCTTTTGCCACCACTGTTTTCATGCACTTGGCCAAGCCGAAAACCTTTTTTACCATCTTCGTCTGCCAGAAGATGTCTCTGTGCCTAAAAAAACCCTTATAGCAGAGGAAAATCTCTGCACAATCAAAACCACCCTGTGACAACATACCCTCAAAAGGACTACCTAAAGGTATTCACCTGCAGGGGATTGAAAAAGCCATACTGAAATTCCAGGAATAACAGCATGTACTGGGAATGGGGAACGCTGGCTTTTTATCAGCAGCGGGTTGGCTGTGCTGCTGTGCTGGAGCGGTATTCCGAAGTAAGCCAACTGAAGATCTTTTGCAAATGCTTTTTCTATGGAACTATACCATGCTCTTGTTACCATCTGACACCTGGGCTTCGGTCAGTTATTTTTCACCAGTCAGACTGGCAGAAGTTTTGATTCTCCCACCCCGGCTGTGGTGTGGCCTGTTTGGGCTATCTGAGCATGGTTTGCTGAGCTGCAGAGCTTGTGTCTCAGTCTTCTAGTGCTATTGCTTGTGGCATATGTCATAGAATCAGTAGGTTGGAAAAGACCTTTAAGATCATCAAGTCCAACCATTCCCAGCAC
>NW_009916001.1:0-9482 GCF_000696875.1 Nestor notabilis
GTGAGAGCAGCCGACCCCGGGGGAGCTCTGTGCTCCCACCATGACTGCAGCGTGATAGGCAGTGATGTGCAAGGCCTCCTCCTGTGCTGGTGCTGCCAGGATGCTGTTGTAGGGGGAGGGGGTCCTGAGCTCGGCATCTCTTATGCCTTCTGGGAAAGGAGGTTTCTTGCTCAGAGGACCTTGCAGAAAGGTCCCCCCTGAAGGCTTTGTGGGCAAATGGGCTCTTGAGGGCTTCAGGAGATGCTGGCTCGTGAAGAGAGCAGGGTTCTGAGCCCCCTGCCCTGGTGGTACCCCAGGACAGGGCTGTGGCAGGAGGCTGAGCATCTCTTCCTGCCTCTCCCCACGCTGCAGGCAAGGAGGGATTCAAGGACACCCAAGCCACCAGTGGAGGGCTCGGGCTGCCCTGTTCCAGTTCCTGCTGCTGACTGGGATTTCTTTGCAAGCTGCAAAATGGTGATGGGAGAGGATCTCTGCTCCCGGGAGCCGTGCCGGCATGCAGCTTCCCTTTGTGCTCGCCCACCCCAGCACCTCAGCCTCACAGCGCTGGCAGGAGAGGCCCCCAAGCCCCCACGTGGTCCCCGGTAACTGGTGGCTGCTGGAGCAGGTGTCGTGCCCCGTATCCTGGACCTGGAGAGGAGCTGGGCAGAGCTGGGTCTGGCTGCCTCCCTCTGAGGTCCAGGGAGTGCCTCAGGCCAGGCTGTGCCTGTGGATGCCAAAACTTGAGTGGCTGCCAGCGACTTAACAGGATTCAGCATTATTTTAAATATAACGGAGCCAAAAGGGATGGGTTCTTGTTTCTTTGGATTACAATTTGGGGTTGTGGCTTAGGTGACTTACCCAGAAAGACATTATTTAATGCTTACAGAACAGAGTATTTCCTAGTAAATGCTGGAGCCTAGAGGAGCTATAGTTAGGGAGCAAAGAGGCATTCTAAAAAAAACACACTCACACACCAAGTATGTGTGGAATTAACACTGTCCTGGGCTCAGAGTAGTGAGCGTCCTCAGCTCAGTGCTTGGATGCTGCTCATTCATACAGCAAGCCAGTGCTTCAACAGAGTGTGGGGTGAGGGTTGGTGAAAATAGGGACCGAGACTTCACGAGTGACCAAAGATTCAGAGTCCCCAAACTGAGACTTTGTCCACTTTTCCAAGGATGGCGTGTCCAGGTTCTGTGTGTCATAGAATCATAGAATGGTTTGGGTTGGAATGGACATTAAAGATAATCCAGTTCCAACTCTGTGTCCTCTTAGACCACTTCTGAGGCCTCTGTGGCAGGTCAGACTGTCCTGAGGAGGAATGCCCTGGGTGCTGTCACCAGTAGTGACATGTTGTGAATTGGGTGCACTTAGATGCAGTTCTTACAGAGTTACATTTCACCCTGCTTATTCTCCTCAAAAAGCTTTAGGTTCTTCCCAGATCCCTTTGGGCTAAGAGTGAAAATGAAAACTCCCAAAAGCAAGCAGTCCTTATCAACATAGGAGGAAGAGCAGGTCGAAGTTGGACTGTAGATGGAAACCCTTTTGTGTCACAGTGCTTCTGCTGTGGTGCCGTAGTGAAGGTGATGGGGTAACATTTGATGTGACAAATCACACTAGCTCAAGATCCTGTGCATGGTCCAGGTGTATCTGCTTGGCTTCCAAATGCCACACAGTTGGAAGACAGGACTTGGAGACCTGCCTCAGTCTTTCACTGTGCTGTGGGTTTTCTGCAACAGCCAGAGGAACTGCTGGGTCCTGCAGTGCAGAGAGTGTGGTCCAGAGGCAGAACAGCTGTTGCCATGCACAGGCCCAGGGGGTCTCCAAGGTATTGGGGTGCCAAGAACATCCAGCATCTTTGATTTTGGGCTTTTCATGACACGTGCTGGCTGGGGCCTGTCTCAATGTGTGTTTTGTTTGTAATGCAGGGTGAGGAGGGCCCTCCCAGTTTGGAGTATATCCAGGCCAAGGACTTGTTCCCCCCAAAGGAGCTCATAAAAGAGGAAGAGTCATTGCAGGTAAGGAAGTAAGAAACACGAAACAGCTTTGGGATGCGGCAGTTGTGTCAGGCTCGACTGTGGCAGTGTGAAACACAAGGGCAGTTCCGCAGCCCAGGACCTGTTCTGGAGGCTGTGGGCTGGCCAGAGCCATGGGTCACATTTGGACCAGCCAGGTCCTTCCGTGTGCATGTGTGGAGGCTGCTGATGGCAGCTCTGTGTGCCCCGGCCCAGCCTTCCCAGCCCTGCCAAGGCGCTGCGATCCATACAGCGTCTCCTCTGCCTCTTGGAAGTGGCATGATGCAATCCAGCACTGTGCTGGGTGTTCCCTGTCTGCCTGCGCTGACAGTCCGGAACCGCGGGGCTGCCTGCAGAGCTCTGCAGCAGGTAGATGCTCTCTGGGACAGGCTGAGTGTTGGGGCTGGGCTGTGCTCGGCGCAACTCTAGTGTGCAATGCAATGGCTGAGCTGGGCCTAGTACACATTGTCCTGGCATTTTCCTGCAGCAGAGCTGTTGGAAAGAGAAATCTCCATATGGTGCCAGGCTCCCACCGCAAAAAGCCCTTGAAGGAGACCTGGGTACTGCTGCTGCTGTGCAGAAAGGCGGTACTGTGAGCAGGGGAGCCAGAGCCTCCTGGTTATTGTGGCTTCCTGTAACATTGCCCAATGCTCATTGTCCTCCCCCTGTGGCTGGAGCCAGGCTCAGTTGTGTGTTCTCACTGCTGCTGCTGTATTCGAGTTTGCTCAATGATTGGCATCACCTTGGTGAATGGTGCTGATAAAGGCAAGGTCTGAAATGTGGTGGTGGCAGGACTGACTTAAAGGGGTGGATGTGGCTGAGTTGTTGCACAGGGTCAAGGTGCAGGTCTGCAGCCTTGGGGAGGGGAAGCCACTGAGAGGAGTCTGAGCTGAGATGACCTGGAGAAGAATGGAATCTGCTGTAGTCTCTCTGGAGGAACATAAAAGTTCAGCCCTCCCAAAGGGTAACTTGCCTTCAGTCAGTTGTTACTTTAATGTAGAGTGAAGTGTGAAAGGCTTGATAAGAGGCTGTATTTGGGCACCTCTCAGTTTATTCCAGGATTTCCCTCTGTCAGTTCTTTCAGTTTTACCATCCCATTTCTAATCTGTCTCCCTTCTGTTGCTGTGTGAAAGAGCCACATACGCAGAAGAAACACATGTCAACTAAAAACAGCTCTGGCAAGCATGCAGAAATAAACTGCAGAAATAAAAGAGAGTATATTCCCTTAATGTCAAATAATTATAATCTTTGAAGAGTATATTCAGACAGATGCCAGTGTAAGGTTGGGTTTTTTGTACAAGTAACTTAAGGGAGAAGTTATTAGTACAGTTGTCACACATGAAACCTGAAGTTCAATCTTCAGGCAGTGTACACCCAAGCCATAGAAGCAACTTCAAAATAAAGACAAGTTGGTCTGACTTGCGCTAATTACAGTGTAATTAATTGTTCTGTCAGGCGCCCTGTTGAGCAGGGAAAGGGCTCTGGATGGAAGGAGAAATCTTTGTGACTTTTCTTGCATAGCTGGCTACCAGCATCGCCCGGTGTTGGTGGCATTCAGGGCACACAGGAGGCCCTGGGCTGCGGACAAAGGACTCTACTGAATTTTAGGCTGTTCTGCCTTTTCCTTTTTTTTTATTACAAGAAAATAAAATCAAACTTGTCATGTCCCAGCATCCCCTGTTTTGAAAACCAGCCACGGCCTGTCCAGGCTGAGGAGGAAACCAGAAAGACACTTGATTACCTGGATTTTATTTAGTTTTTTTAATTCTAACCCAGATAACTTCAGTGTCATTTCCTCAGCCGTACAAATTCCCTCAGGGCCTTTTTAGCAGAAATTAGGCAAAACTCGATGTGTTTACTTACCTGGATTGGCAGCAGTGGGTCTTGCAGTGCTGCTAAGAGCCCCCCTTCATTTAGAGGACGCAGCAGGATCACGTATGCACCACTCTGCCTTGGGGCAGAGATCTCTGATCGCCTCAGGCTCTGCCTGGAGCTGTGCAGAGCACTCCCCAATGTCTGAGCTGTGCCTGAGGTCCTGTCCTTTATCCTGCCACTTGTGCCAGGCCTGCGTTTACTCTCTCCAAAAGCAGGGACCGTACATCCCTCTGCCCCCACACAGCACCCTCATGCCAGATGCTCACAGGTAGTGTTCACAGCATTCTTGTCACACTGTCAGGATGTGATCCATCAGGAGGCGATCAGTGGCTCATAAAGCATCTTTGGAAGAAGATCCATTTTGTGGGAACCAGTGCTGTTCCGTGCTGTTGTCTGCTCTCAGTGCAGGATGAGCATGTTGCTGTGAATGATTTCCTGCAGGAGATGCACTGTGGAGGCAGTAGGAAGAGTGACTCTTGGCATTTATGGTGCGCAAAGTACCCTACATGTGTCTTGAATGAGCGATGTCTCCCTTCCAGGTCCCATTCACTGTGTTGCAGGGTGAGGGAGTGGAGTACCTTGGCCATGCAAACGACGCAGTGATCGCCATCTCCAACTACCGGCTTCATATCAAATTCAAGGATTCCGTGATCAATGTAAGTCTGGATGTGCCTTTTCTGCTGCCTGAACCATAATCTCTCGCACAGTATTTTGCAGGGGCATAAGCCATTCCTGTGGTCTGTGGCACAGGAACTGTGCCTCTTGAAGGATGTCAAGCCTGATGGTGTCTCATGCAGTTGCTGTTTTGCTGCTGCACTTTGGTGGGTGGAGGGGGTTTTCCTTTGGATAGCAGTTAGGTTTTTAATTTGCTGTTCTCTTTAAATTCAAGCATTAAACTTGGCAGTTTTAATGAGACTTCTACCTGGAGACCAACAACCGAGAGTCAAAAAGTGGGAGCCTGAGGCCTTCTCTCACTGTCTTGACTTGCCATCTTTTATTGCAGCTTTTGTTTGGCTCAGTTACCTGCGCTTGTCTGGGTATGATTTAGTCAGGAACTTGCCCCAGGTGGGAGACTACCCAGGGACAGAATAGAAATCGGAATAGTAATTGTTGAAGGAGGCTCTATGCTGAGTCATGAAGCTTCATAAACCTCAGAGTGGGTTTGTAGTTTGAGCTAGAAGCTCATGACTGTTGAAGGAGCTGTGACTATGCGTGATGGGCCTGCAGGCAAGGCTGCAATAGATGTGTCTATGTGATGTGGTATGTGTTGTTATGCCCTGCATCTGTTCCTTGCAGGTGCCTTTGAGGATGATGGAAAGTGTGGAGTGCCGGGATATGTTCCAGCTTCACATTGTCTGCAAGGACTCCAAAGTGATCAGGTATCTGTTTTATTGCTGTGTTGTAGATGTCTCTGCAGGCTAGTTGCCATGATCAGCTCTGGTGTCTCCCCCTGTGCTGCTGCTGGAATTGAGCTGTTCATGGCCAAGGTTACTAACATTTGGTGCTTGTTCTGTTTCCTGGTTAAGTGGAGCAGAGCTGGATGTGTGTGCCTTGGCTGGATGAACATACCCGCTCAGGAGAATTTACATTTGGGTTTGCAGGTGCCATTTTTCCACCTTTAAGCAGTGCCAGGAGTGGCTGAAGAGGCTGACTCGAGCCATCGCCCGCCCTGCTAAGCCTGAGGACCTCTTTGCATTTGCCTACCATGCATGGTGCTTAGGAGTCTGTGTTGATGAGGAGGATCAACATGCACATCTCTGCCGTCCAGGTAGGCTCCTGGCCTGCCCTCTTCCTTCTCTTCTGCCAAGAAGCACTTGCAGTGCACTTTGAAATGTTGTTCATAAACTGATATCTGGCTGTCTCTTAAGCTCTGCTGTAGCCATAGCCCAAGTTCATCTTGCTGAGGGGCATTCTGTACCTGGCCTAGAGATCCAGCTGATGGCCAGATGCATCTGGATATCAGGCACAATAAAAGAATAATAGTAATAAGCACAATAAGGAACATTCTGAGCCAGCTACACATAAGCAGCTTTTCCCTTTCCCCGTGTGAATGAAGAAAACCTCCGATACTCCCATACAGTACTCTCATGATGCTAGTGAGCTCAAGCAGGCTTGGCCCTGGATAGTAAATGTTGTTGGCTTTGAGGCAGCATAATGAGTATGAGTCCAGCCACTTCTCCAACACCTAGAAATGCTGTGCCATTCACATGGCCAGCTCCGTGGAGATGTCTGGGTCATCCTTACAGGCACAGCTGCAATCTTTGAGCCCATAAAGAGAAAAACAGAGCTGTGGTGGTGCCCTCATGTGGATTGGGAGTTTCCCTTCTCTGGGACCACAAAGTTCACTTGTAGTTGCTTTGTCTTTAAGCAGCCTCTTCATGAATGAAAGGGGATTAAAATGAGTGACAAACCTGGCTTTAAACTTAAAAATGCGCTGATACTAGAGGAGAGAAGCAGTAGCCTGAATGAAATGTCCAAACACAGGCTGGGATGGCAGGATGGGGTTGAACAGTATAGCTGAAGGAGATACCTAAGAGAAGCTGATTGATAGAGAAAAGCTAGACTACACGTCCTTGCTATGTCCCGAACACCAGCAATTGGGAGATACTTGCTGCCTTTCCTTTAGAGAAAGTATTACTCTCTAGTATAAATAAACTTCCTGTGGAAATTGTTGCTCTAGGATATGAATGAGGCAAAGAGCTTGGCAGTGTTTATTTATTAACAAGATTTGGTACTCAACAAAGGCATCCAGAATTTGTGAGATGAGGCTAAAAACATAAGAGAGCAAACCCTGAGTCAGCCTCTGCGAGCGCCGTCTGGGAGGAGGAGGCACATTGGGTGCTCAGTACTGCTCTGCCATGGGGTTCCTGATGTCCATTTGGAAGCTGCCTCTGTCAGAAGGGCAAAAGTGGATTAAATTAACCCCCACACACTCCCATATGAACATGAGAAGGCTGCTTCCATGCCACTCTATGACCTGAGACTGAGAGGTGATCTGGCTTTCAAACTGAAAAGAGGAACCCCCATGAGGGAGAAGTCTTTTTGGCTTCCAAAGCAAGATCCCTGCCATCAGCTGTCCTGTAGTTTCTGTCCAGCCTGTGAGAGCTGCTATGGGGCTGCCACTGACATGCAGATTTCCTCAGTTCTGTTTAGCTGTCCTGTGCTCTGTTCTTCCAGGAGACCATGTGAAATACCGGTTTGAGATGGAGCTAGTAAGGATGGGCTTTGACTTGCAGAATGTCTGGCGCGTCTCTGACATCAACAACAACTACAAGTGAGTGTTTCACCACCAGGCTCTCCCCACTCTCCTCTTTCTGTACCTTCTCCTCTCCACAGTCCCCATGCAGAGCAGTGGGTGAGTCAGGCTCCAGCCAATCCTCCATCCTGACGTTGATAATCCTCAAAACATGAGCCAGATCTCCTTTCTTTCTGCCCTTCACATTGTGGAATTAAAAAAGGAATAAAGCCCAAACATCTAGTGGAAGGTGTCCCAGCCCATGGCAAGGGGGTTGAGACTGGATAATTTTAGGTCCCTGCATGAACACTCTGGTTCTGTCAGAGCTAGCAGCAATTGCAAATGCTGACTTGGGTAGTTTATAATGTGGTGGCATTCAGCCTTGAAGTCTTTGGTGAGTCTTGAAGGAACTGTCCATTGTAGGAACAGCTTTCTGGTCAGTCACTCTCTCTAAAATGATCACACTGTTTGAAATGAAGAACACAAAGGTTTCATGAAGTCAGGCAGCGATTCAGCTCTGCTAAGAACCGGGTGGGTTGGTGGAGGGCTGTGGGGATGCTCAGAGGTCTTGGGAGCAAGTGAGGCTTGGTCAGTTTGGTGCAGAAGAGGCTAAAGGGAGATCTGCTTGCAGCCTGCAGCTGCTGGAAGGGCATTTGCAAAGGTGATGGAGTTGAAACTCTGCTGGCAGTGACAGACAACTGAACAAGGTGCAGCTTGGGAGGTTCACACTGGACATGGGAGGGGAAAAAGTGCATTCCCCAGGAGTGTGGTGCTGCACTGGGGCAGATACCAGAGGTGGGGGTTCTCCAGCATTGCAGTGGGTCAAGTCTCGGATGATCTGGTGTTAGAGATGGTTCCCTGTGAGCAGGAGATTGGAGTGGAGATCCCTAGAAGGTCTTTCCCATCAGCATGTCAGTGATTCCAGCCTGTCTTCTCCTGAAGAATGGAGGAGCTCTTGGAGAAGCACTGCTTCATTCTTTGCAGTGGGTAGCATTAAGCCAACAGGATTTTATCAAGCTTGGACAGACGTTTTCATTTCTGCCTTCCCTTTAAGCCTTTTCTTGAAATTACTCGTATTTCTGCATCTTTTCTCTCTGCCTCAGCTGTAAGGCAGCCCCACCACCTCTACACCGGCCAGTTCCAGGTCACTGCTTTCTTGTGGAGACCCTGAGAAGCCTGGGGAAGTCCTGGTGGAGTTCTGCAGTTTGCTGCCTGTTCTTTTTTCAACAAGAATCCAGGCAGCAAGTGCTAGATTTGGGGCTTGACTTAGAGTTCCTACTTGGCCTTGCTGACTACCTTGTAGCTCTTGGACTGTTAATATGACTTTGATGGCATTTACACAGGTTCTTCAAGGATGTAAAGTAAAACTTTTCCTGAACTGCTCAGTTTTGCAGAGCATGCCCTGTAGGTCCCTGCCCTGGGCAGTCTCTGCGTGTCTTTGAGAACAGTCAGGCTTTCTTTGCTGCTGGATTCTGGGATGTGGTTCCCTCTGACTACTTCAGAAAGTTCAGCTTGGGTTTACCATCTGTGGATCACTTCCTGGCGAACCTCAGCTGTTGGCCAACTTCTCTAAAGACTGATGTTTTATTAGCAACCAAACCAGGGAAGAAAGTACTTGAAACAAACCTCAGTGAGCTGGGTGCAGGCCTGGTTCTGCTTCCCTCCACCTGCTGGGCTCCTACCTGGGGATCCTGGCAGGCTGCAGCTTCCTGCAGACATCCTGAGGTCTCCAAGGTAGTGTAATGCACTTGTGCAACTCAGAAACCAGTTCTCTCTTGCTGCATGGGGAGTGTGTCTTTAAATCCTGCCTTGGCTTTTCATCGTTACCAGGTGCCTCTGTTCACAGGGTTTGGGTTACTTTTTAAACTTCTTACTTCCCAGCCTTGGCAAAAGAGTATTGTCAGAGACAGGATACTCCAAGGTAACTGCTTTGTTCAATGTCTTTTAAGTCTGTTCAGAGATGTCCTTAACTGGAAACTTACCTTCTTCCTGGTGACAGCCATCATAAATTTAGAGCAACACAAGCTTATAATAACTCTGTCTTGATAAAAGTATCCTATTTCAGTATAAAATGGTAACAAAATTATTACATGATCTCTCCATGGCTCTCTCATCTTGGGTTGTCTCTGCACCCTGAGACATGGACACACTCTGGCATTCCCCATTGGCACCCAGGCTGTCTGAGACAGGAGTTGTTTCATATCTGTGGGTTTGGTGCACATGTAATTCCTTCAAAAAGTTAAAAAACGTTCACCTTTCCTTCAGTGTTGGTGCTTATTTTCAGCTTTGATCTTCACAGAGTTACAGACTGGTTTGGGTTGGAAAGGACCTTAAAGCTCATCCAGCTCCAACTCTCTGCCACAGGCAGGGACACCTTCCAC
>NW_009916001.1:9591-12146 GCF_000696875.1 Nestor notabilis
TCCCAGGGAAGAGCTTCTGCCTCAGAGCTCATCTCAATCTCCCCTCTGGCAGATTAAAGCCATTCATTCCCCTTGTCCTGTTCCTACAGGCCCTTGTCCAAAGCCCCTCTCCAGGTTTCCTGGAGCCCCTTTAGGCACTGGAGCTGCTCTAAGGTGTCCCCTTCAGGAGCCTTCTCTTCTCCAGCTGCCCCAGCCCAGCTCTCTCAGCCTGGCTCCAGAGCAGAGCTGCTCCAGCCCTTGCAGCAGCTCCATTGGCCTCCTCTTGATTCACTCCACAGCTCCACATTAAAGGCTGATGTGTAGTCCTGGGGATCAGTTCCTCCTCGTTCCCAGCAGATTGTTCTATAATTTCCCCTGCAGAAGTATCCACATTAATCTCTTCTTGTGCCTTGTCCCTTGTAGATAGGGCTTGGCCTGGCAGCTTCTTTGTGGGTTCTTCTGCTGAACACCAGCATCATTAGTCCTGATTTTCTGCTGTCACCTTGTACATCTATTAGACATTCTGGCAGCAGGCTGATACCTCCAAGATGTTTGAGAAAGGTCTTCAGAGTTTTAATCTTTTAATAGATCATTTGTCAGAAGCTGCATGATGTGTCTCAGTTTTACTGGTTTGGGTTTACTTTTTTCTAACTCAGGTGCACAGTTGGGTCCTCTCATGCCCTTTGGAAGCATTTACACTCTTACTTCTAAAATACTTCTTTTGTTCACTGTGTAACTCTGCCAGCCCATCTGATCTTTCTGATGCATTTTATATGACCATTGAAGAGCATGTTTAAATAGCTCTCCTACTATATGCAAGCTCCTTCCTTCTCCCTTTCTGAAACTCATTGCTACTGTCATGGGAGGCTTATCCCCTCTAAAAATATTGTTGAATTCTACTGTGTGCTGAATACTGTAATAACAAAGTGATTTTTCAGTTACTCTCTTGTGGAGGAGCTTAGGACTGAAGAAAGGGTCATGTCCTCATGTAGTCCTTGGCTGACAGCACCAAGAAGCAGCTGATGGTGTCTAAAAATGTCGCCTTTGTCTTACGTGGTATTGTGATGCTTTTGTGTTTCATGTGAAGGCAGCACAAGTCTCCCATGGCAGTTTCTGCCCTTGCAGCCTTTCAGTGTCAATTCCAGCCTCTCATGGATGTTGTTACTGTCGCCTCAGTGGGTGGTAGTGCAGCCTCAGTGCTGTCCTCTTTCTCATTGGACTTGGGATTTGCATCTGTGCCTGTTCTGCGTTGCTGCATCCTGGTAGCTCTGAGCCTTGCACTTTTACCTTCATGTTTTCCGGAAGATGCCACACTTTGTTCACTAGCTCAGCCTATTTTGGTCTTCCTACAAAGCATGAAATTCAGGGTACCCCTGATGATTTTCCTCCTATCCAGTTTCTAGGATGCTGTTAAGCCAACAAACACTTTTTTAATCCTGGCTTTTCAGTTCCTCTACTTCATTTTTTGAAATTCTAGCCTAGAAGCACAGGTCTGTTTGTCTTGACCCCATCACCAGTTTTTATGTGCCCTCCTTAAATTTGGCTTAACTTCTGGAGGCTGTCCTGTGTAAGACCTGAGCCTTACTGAATTCTGTCTTACTGTTTCCTGAAGGCTACAGAGTTTTAGTGACTTAACTCTTAGAAGTTATGCTTCTGAACCTCTCCTGTACTGTCTCTCCCCAGTTTTTAGTTTAAGACATCTCCTGTAATGTTTCATCTGAAGTGCCAGGGAACTGGTTGTGTTCTCATTTCAGTGAAGCCCCTTCTTGTATAGACTCAGCTATTCCAAAAGATCTTCCAGATCTTAACTGATGCTAACCCTCTTCCACATACCTTTATTCTCAGTCACACTTCACTGCTGCTTTAATTTCCTGTCCAACTTCACACAGAGAATCTGAGGCATTTCAGAGACATCCAGGCGTACGTATCCTACCACAGACATCCTCATCTTCAGCTTCTTACCTGACAGCTTTAATTTTGCTTCCTGGATTCCTCTTCCTCACCCTGTTGTTTTTATCCTGTAGACCAACCTTGCTTTGTGCCTGGGGCTTTCTGAGCAGCTGTCTAGATGCTGGGTGAAGAAGTGCCATCTCTTCCCGTGGCAGGCAGCTCCTCGCTAGCAGGACAAGCTGAGGAATAGGAAGCGCTGCATCGTGCCTGTTGCCGTCAGCTGGGATAGTCTGGGCTCAGGGAACACTAGGCCACTCTCTGGAGCTTATGGCTGGACAGTTTCACCCCCCTCACTTTGCTTCCCATCTGCCCTGAAACATTCCTTCTGAATGATGTGGGTTATATCCTAGAGCTGGAGCTGCTCTTTGATGTTCCTTACCCTGCAGGTAAGGTGTCTGCCTGGGCTGCTGGAGCTCACCTGGTTATGGCTGTGTTTTGCCTCTGAAGCCTGCGACCTGCCCCACATGCAGCCCTATGCTCAGAGCAGCAGAACAGTAGCTGCAGTAACCAGGAAGCCCCTGGGCTGCTGGATTTTCCCCTGTACTTCATTCTACTTGTACTGCTCTCTCCCCTTCTCCCAGCACTCTGGCTAGCCCCCTCTTTTCCTTTGCTTTCCCCTTGCCCTG
>NW_009916001.1:12177-26413 GCF_000696875.1 Nestor notabilis
CTTCCCTCTTGCCCTGCTGATAATGTACTTGCAGTTTGTTTTGTAACATCTTTCTTGGGACATTTGCAATCCTGTTGTCTCCTCTCATCTCCCTCACCCTCCCCAGCTGAATTTCCATTTCAGCAGAGCTGCTTTGCACATCAGGGGCTCCTCTGGTCCTGCACCTCTGCACAGTGAGGCTAGGTGTCCCCCGCTCTTAGCTGTGCATGCTGCCAGTTTCTTCCTTGTGGGACTGGGTTTGTAGGGACTTGCCCATCACATTCCTCTCACTCCTAGTATGTGTTCAGATGTGCATTAGAAATCTGTTTTTTGGCACCCCACCAAACAAGATAATGCCCTTAGTTACACCACATGCCATTTCATCATAGCATACACCAAACCACCATTGCCATCTTTCTGGGAAGAGTTGTATCTTCCTTGCAGAAAGATGTGTAAAGCTTTAAAAAGTGGTGACCTGTTTTCTGCAAGGCAGAAAGTAGCAGATTGTAATTTACCAGAAGCACTGTGTGCTTCTGGGTTTGCAAGTGCTGCAAGAACACCCAAACCCTACACAGAATTAATGACTTTTCCCCTAAACCTTCATGAATTCTTACAGGCATCCTTGGGAAGTGCTGGGGTGCTTGGTATGGGCTCAGAGGTGAGGCCTGGGGTGAAAGGAGGTTGACTTCTCTCAGCTCATTCCTGACAGTGTTTTTCATGTTGAGACTGTACTGAGACAGATACGAAGAGGAGGAGCCAAAGTCCTGTATGCTGAGTCTGGGGATGTGTGAGCTGCTCCTGCCCTCTCTCTTCACAGCTGCTCTGGAGCAGATTTTTGATGGCTGAGTCCTCACCTTGCCTTCATCCTTTCTCTTTTCCAGGCTTTGTTCCAGTTATCCCCAGAAGCTGCTGGTCCCTGTGTGGATCACCGACAAAGAGCTAGAGAACGTGGCTTCGTTCAGGTCCTGGAAGAGGATCCCTGTGGTGGTGTACAGGTAAACATGAACCCAGAGCAGTGCTCTCCACCAAGAGAGCTGCCCTTTTCCTCGTTGTCTTGCACAGGGCATTGGGAAGCCATTAGGGATGGCTGACATGTTTGAAAAAAATGGGAGGCTGGTTGAATAGGTGCACTCAGCCAGTGTGTGCGTTGTAAAATGTACAGGATGGAGCCAGCCTTAGACTAAATCCAGATATAACAGACTTTGCAAATACCAGAGCTGCACAACAAAGGACAACTGTGGGAAGTACAAAAGCAAGGAAACAAACCCAGTGAATTTGTACTTTAACTCTTTATCTTCATGTTACATGGTTGGCTGTCAGATGCTGGCAACACACAGTGTATTACTTCCAGAAGATCTAAATTCTGCAGCAGAGTCATAATGAATGCTGCTTATCACATGGAGCCTTTCCCTCTTTGTAGCCAAGTCAGCTAAGAAGTTAATTTTATTTGTGATTACTTCTGCCTGGTGCTGGGGGCACCTCCCACCCCAGGGCAAAGCCCTGTCTTTTTGCTACTCTGACAATTATTTTGTTCCTTGCTTTATAATACCACTGGAATGGTACCCAGTAATTTACAAGCTGAGCTGCAGCCCTTTGCAGCCTGGGATCAGATTAGAAGATGCTGACAAGTGATGTTACAAGACAGGATAAGTGCTTGCCAGTGTATATCTGTTGAAGTCTTTTGGCCAGGATGGTCTTTGAGGGCCATGGCTGCTTCTGGAGTGCCTTGTGCTATATGGAAAGGGGAGAAATGAAAAGCCTCACACTCAGCTCCTCCTCAGTTGTAGTTCAGGAGACAGTGGATAGGTGGGCTCGGGCACATGCCTCCCAAGGGCTCTGTAGTCACTGGACTGATTGGTAGACTTCAGAGCTTTTGGAGAGCAAGGCTGAACTCATGGGGTCACCATCAGAGCTGTAACACTTGATTCCAAAGGTACATTATTAGTTTTCTTTAAAAAAAAAGTATAATTTATTTGTTAAGCAAAGCAGAAATTCAGGTCTCCCCCTCTGAGGCCACAGAGCTCAGAGATGCACAGGAGAGATGCAGGAGCCTCCAGGCACAATTAACCTTTAAAACAATGCAAAGAATGCAATGAATTATTTAGCTGATGAGAGGCAGAGGGGTGCTGCCTGCCAGCCGCTCCTCCGGAGTGCTCTCTGTCTGCACAGCCACCTTCAGAAGACCTTGGGCCTATGGCAGCAGGAAAGCTCCTCAGAGGTGTTCAGCAGCACCTTTGCCCATGTTGGTGCTGCAGTAGCTGCCTGGGAAGCAGCGGGTGGGCAGTGGGTATTGCTCCAGCCCCATGGCTGAGTGCTCAGTCTTCAGCTTTCGGATCATGCAAGAGTGAGACCAGAGAGGACCATGCACCGCTGTCAGGAGTCCAAAGCCTTGGTGCATTTTTGTGGTGTGCCTCCAAGAACAAGCATTGTCTCCTGTGTGGAACAGCAGAGCCCCTTACGGGGGTGCAGCAGGAGAAAGATATTTAAAGGTATGTTTCTAGAGCCCTCACCGCAGCTAAGCAACCCCTGCCTAATGGGGTGGCTGGTGCTGGTGTGCTGTAGGATCTAGAGTGTTACATCCCTGACTTGGCCATCAGAGCAACCTTTTCAGGGGTGCTGACCTACAGATAAACACACTTAGATGTGGTTAGTCAGGAGCTTTATATCTTCATCTTTACTGCAGCTCATCTGCAGAGGGGCGCTGAGGGTAGGAAGGGACAGGCACTGCTGTTGTGAAGAGCTGAGGTGCAGGGCTGGCCGGTTCATTATCCTGTCCCCAGGAGCAGCATCACAGGGAAGTGTCACAAGTGGGACAGGTATGCTGGTATTCTTCCCTGGTGCATCTCTGGAGCAACCACTATCTGAGCTTTTCTATGGCAGATATTGAGGAGAACTTGGGCGTATGCTTTGTGGTTGCTTGGTAGGCCTCCATCCATGACTTTGATGCATTTTGGAACCAGTTCACACTTCCGCATTGCCCTGTGTCAGCGAGTCCACTGTCTGGCTTGCTGGTTGTCCAAAAAATACTTGTTGTTTTTGTTAAGCATATGGCATGACCATTCCAGTGCTTGTTTCCATGTCTGTCAGGGAAAAATAAGACTAATCTTCCAAACCCACTTTTTTATATCTTTCATGACCTTTTATGCCTCTCATCCGTTTGTGCCCTTCTCTCATGGTGGGGAGCTGTTTCCTACTTGTTATCCCTGTAGCAAAGCTCTTCTGCACCTATGATTGTGCTACCCTTCTCTGGAGGTCACAGCACTACATTATCCTTTTCTAGATGGATTAGAGAGAAAATTGTGTCATTTTGAAGATGCTTTAAGATGTGAAGCCGTAACATTTTCTGCCTTATTCTTTTCCAAATAACTGCTAGTGCATTCTTAACCCTTTTGGTTCTCTTGAGCACTGACCTGAGGCTTTTTGAGAGCTTGTGAGTTTGAAGTCTTTGAGATACGGCTGCTGATTTGATTCAGACTGCCCCTTGTCATAGCTGTGGTTAAGATCATCCAGTTTCAACCCCCTTCCCCTTCCACTAGAGCAGGTTGCTCCAAGCCCCTGTGGCCAACCTGGCCTTGAACACTGCCAGAGATGGGGCAGCCACAGCTTCTCTGGGCACCCTGTGCCAGTGCCTCAGCACCCTCACAGGGAAGAACTTCCCTAATGAAGAGTCCCTCTCCAGCATCCTTGTAGCCCCCTTCAGACACTGGAGCTGCTCTGAGATCTCCACGTAGCTTCTCTTCTTCAGGCTGAACAGCCCCAATGTTCTCAGCCTGTCTCCATACAGGAGGTGCTCCAGCCTCTGATCATCGTCAAGGCCTCCTCTGGACTTGCTCCAACAGCTCCATGTCCTTCTTATCTTGAGGACACCAGAAGTGCACACAGTGCTGCAAGTAGGGTATCATAAGAGCAGAGTAGAGGGGCAGGATCCCCTCCATGACCTGCTGCTCACGCTCTGGGGGTGCAGCACAGCACTCGGAGGGTTTCTGGGCTCAAGCACACACTGAAGCCGGGTTGTGGGGAGCTTCTTATCAACCAGCACCCCCAAGTCCTTCTCCACAGACTGGTCTGAATCACTGCTCTAGAGTAGAGGCACAAAAATAACCAGAAGGCTGGAGCAGCTCTGCTCTGGGGAGGTTGAAAGAGCTGGGCTCGTTCAGCCTGGAGAAGAGAAGGCTCTGGGGAGACCTTAGAGCAGCCTTTCAGTTCTTAAAAGGAGCCTATAGGAAAGATGGGGAGAGACTTTTCAGCAGGGGCTGTTGTGACAGGACAAGGGGTGATGGGTTTAAACTAAAAGAGGGAGATTCAGACTGGGCATGGGGAAAAAATTTTATACAACGAGGGTGGTAAAACACTGGCACAGGCTGCCCAGAGAGGTGTTGGATGCACCATCCGTGGAGATATTCCAGCCTAGGCTGGAGGTGGTTCTGGGCAGCCTGATCTAGTTGAAGATGTCCCTGGTGATTGCAGGGAGTTGGACTAGGTGAGCTTTGAAGGTCCCTTCTAGCCCAAACCATTCTATGATTCTGTGACCTTGCACTTCGCTCTGTTGAACTTCATGAGGTTGACATGGTCCCACCTCTCCAGCCTGTCCAGGTCCCTCTGGATCTCATCCCTTCCCTCCAGTGTGTCGATTGCACCACACAGCTTGTTGTCATCAGCAAGCATGCTGACGGTGCTTGATCCCACTGTCCATGTCACTGACAGACGTTACACAGTGCTGGTCCCAATGCTGACCCCTGAGGGATGGAGGAGAAGCTCCCTGGGGTTGTTCCTCACCCTTTCAGGGGTCTTCATTTAGGGTCTCGCTTCCTTTGCAGACACGTGCGCAACGGGGCAGTGATTGCACGCTGCAGCCAGCCTGAAATCAGCTGGTGGGGCTGGCGGAACGCCGATGACGAGTATCTTGTGACATCTATTGCCAAAGCCTGTGCCTTGAACCCTGGAGTGAAGGTATCCGGCAGCGTGCCGCACACCGGGAGTGGCGACAGCCGCGAGCCCTGCGATGCCGACTTCGGTGAGCCAGCTCGCTCCCTTCCACTCTCTCTTAAACACACAATTATTCCACGCTTCCTGCACCCAAGTGTCACTGGTGCTGCTGACAGGGCTGTTACCGTGCAGGGATTAAAGCCAGGATCCAGATGGATAATCTGGGCCCTGTCAAGCCTTGGCTGCAGTGTGTGGGACGGGTCGCTGGACTCGTTCATGGCCAGCGCTGGGTGGCCCTGGGGGCAGGTTGTACGATAGGGAGGTGCCAGGATCTCAGTCCATGTCTGTCTCTGCAGACTCGTCCCTGACCGCATGTTCGCGTGTGGAGAACTCTGGAACTCCTCAGAAGCTGCTGATTCTTGATGCCAGGTCCTACACTGCAGCCGTGGCCAACAGAGCGAAGGGAGGCGGCTGCGAATGTGAAGGTACACAGGGCTGAGCCCATCCCAGGTCATCCTCCTCTTGGACCTGCTTCGTTGAGCGGGACCTAGAGCAGCTGGGGGTCAGGTCAGGTTTTGGTGCTCAGGTTCTGGGAGCACATTCCTCGTCTTGCTTGTGCAAAGTCTGTTACTGCAGACACATTGCTGCACGTCCACAGGGCTTCTGTAGGCCTGCCTGCCTGCTGGGGACCAGGAATGGTGTGGTGAGGGGACAGCCTCCACGTGTGTTGTTGCAGTGGCAGCAGCTCTCTCTGAATGTTTCCATCTCTGTTGTATTCAGAGTATTACCCAAACTGTGAAGTTGTGTTCATGGGCATGGCCAACATCCACTCCATCCGGAACAGCTTCCAGTATCTGCGTGCTGTCTGCAGCCAGGTGCCAGACCCCAGCAAGTGAGTGACTTTTCTCTAGCTGTGTTTGAGGCTATGTCAATGTCCTGGGTTTTTTCCCTCCCTTTTCCTTTTTCCCATCCCAGGTTTCTACCTCAGAAAATAGAGAGACAGGAAAGTGCTCACAGTGCTTGAATGCTGCTTTTTGGATCCCTGGTAATCCAGAGAGCATTGCAGCACTGCCTCAGTGTCACTTAGCTGTGTGTGTGCTCTGAGAGTTTCTCAAATGTAGCTGTATCTGGGAAAAAACTGAAATTAAGGGTTGGATTATTTGCACTTAATCCCAGGCTGGCTGGCTCCTCTGGAACACATTTTAGAAGACTGATTTCACTGAGGGCTCCAAAAAGACTTAGATTAAAATATATGGTTTTCTTTTTTCACTGAAGAGCTAAGCAACAATATTCTTGCTTTTTGCCCATGCTCTAGCTGGCTTTCGGCTCTGGAGAGTACCAAGTGGCTGCAGCACCTTTCTGTCATGCTGAAAGCAGCAGTGCTGGTCTCCAGTGCAGTTGACAGAGAAGGGCGTCCAGTGCTGGTTCATTGCTCCGATGGCTGGGACAGGACTCCACAGATTGTAGCACTGGCCAAGATTCTTCTGGACCCTTACTACAGGACCATGGAGGTACGAGTGGTGCTATGCTGCTAGTTCATAGCTGCTGAAAGGCATTTTTTCATAGAATCATAATAATAGAATACTAGAGTGGTTTGGGTTGGAAGGGACCTTAAAGCTCATCCAGCTCCAACCCCTGCCATGGGCAGGGACACCTTCCACTAGAGCAGGTTGCTCCAAGCCCCTGTGTCCAACCTGGCCTTGAACACTGCCAGGGATGGGGCAGCCACAGCTTCTCTGGGCACCCTGTGCCAGCGCCTCAGCACCCTCCCAGGGAAGAGCTTCTGCCTCAGAGCTCATCTCAATCTGCCCTCTGGCAAGTTAAAGCCATTCCCCTTGTCCTGTCCCTACAGGCCCCTGTCAAAAGCCCCTCTCCAGCTTTCTTTGTAGCCCCCCTTGTCTCAGAGTCTCCAGAGAAAGCAGGATTGCATTTGGCAATGAGCTTAGTGGCATTTCAGAGCTGCTGTTGTGCATGCTGGTTTCTTCCATGCTCACCTCTACCTGTTTCCAGTGTACTGTACTCACTGCTCTGCCCAGCCTGGTGAAGCACTGTGGTAAATAGCATCTTGTGTTCAAGGTTCAGCTGCTTCCCTACTCTTAATTGTGCATATTCTCCAAGCTCTTTATTGTGTAGAAATAACAGCTGTGAGGTCATGTTTGGCAATCTCTGACTTTCAGGTAGCTTTGCTCCCAGACCAAGCACTGGTGCAACACTGGGCCTGCCTGGCACTGCTGGGACATGGGGCCTACAGCAAAGGGTCTGCAGGTAGATTTTCTTTTATCCACAGGGCTTCCAGGTGCTTGTTGAATCAGATTGGCTGGATTTTGGTCACAAGTTTGGCGATCGCTGTGGTCACCAGGAGAAGGTGGAAGATCAGAATGAGCAGTGCCCAGTTTTTCTCCAGTGGCTGGATGCTGTTCATCAGCTTCTGAAGCAATTTCCTTGCCTATTTGAGTTCAACGAAGCTTTCTTGGTAAGAAATATGCATGCAAACGTCTCTTTTTTCCTTGCCAGATGTGAGCAGAGGTGGAGGGAGGGCCATGATAGTTTGCAGAGTGGTAGTTGAAAGAACTCTCACAGTTGTCCCCTTCCTGATGCTGCAGGTGAAACTGGTGCAGCACACGTATTCCTGCCTCTATGGAACCTTCCTTGGGAACAGCCCCTGTGAGCGAGAGATGCACAACATCTACAAGCGTACCTGCTCCGTCTGGTCCCTCCTGCGGGCTGGCAATAAGAACTTCCACAATCTTCTCTACATGCCAGGATCTGAGCAGGTCCATAGAGCTCCTTCCCAGCTTTCCAGGCTGTTTGCCTGCTGGGCACCAGGGATGGCGTGGGGAGAGGTTGGAGGGGTTTCCTTTTGCGTTCATTTCTAATCAGAAGTGGTTGTTGCAGGTGCTGCACCCGGTGTGCCATGTGCGAGCTCTGCACGTCTGGACAGCAGTGTATCTCCCAGCTTCCTCGCCGCATCCTCTGGGACAGGATGATATGGACATTTATCCACCCCCTGGATCTCAGAGCCAGGAGTTCAGTGGCCGATGTTTGGACAGGTAAGAGCATAGAGCTCAAGGACCAGGCTGCTGCCTACCCCCAGTCCTTCTTTCCCTCCTTGCTCATTGTAGTTCCTCTGGTTTACCAGTTGTTCTCATCCTTCCTGTGAAGAGCAGGAGCCCTGTAGCATTGTCCCAGCGAGGAACATGTACAGCTCTCTGCTGGACCTATAAGGCCAAAGGCCACATTATAGAGTTGTGCAGTTCAGCTCATCCTGCTGTACCACCCCTCCCTGCCCACCCTAAGAGCTGCAATTAGGAACATTTCCCTTCCCTCATCTCAGTTTTGACTGAAATGAGGGAAGTTTCAGGGGTTTTGTTGAGATTTGCTTTGCTTTTGCATTCTAGATTACCAAAGACAAGATCTATGGATGACCTGCTCTCAGCCTGTGACTCCAGCAGCCCGCTGACCCGCACCTCTAGTGATCCCAACCTGAATAACCACTGTCAGGAAGTCCGGGTGGGCTTGGAAGCCCGGCACACCACCACTGAGGGAGCTGAGCTGTACTTGGGCGAAGGCAGTGCAGTGGCTGCAGGAGAACCACGGCAGGTGGAGGAGGAAGAGGAAAATGCTTCCCTGCAAGCCAACAGTGCTTGCAGCAGCCATGCTGAGCACCAAGGGCACAGCAAGGAACTGAGCAGCTGGGCTTCAGTGCCAGCAAGCAGTGTCTCTGTGGAGGCTGAAAAGGGGAATGGAACATACATGGAGGAAGTGGACAGCACGTGTCCAGCTCCACATTCTTCTGGACAGGAAGATGTCGACAGGGTTTCCACCAGTTCCGGAAAGCAGTTAGAAACCTGTTCCCAGGAACTAGAAACCTGCCCCCAGGAACCTTCGAAGGCTGCTGGCATGGTGTCCAGTTGAGGAGGCTGCCCCAAGAGAAATGCCCCCTGCCAAGACGTTCCCAGCCAGGCATCCCTGGCAGCAAGCATCCCTTGCCCGGACATCCCAGGCCCTGCCCCAGCCATCCCCTGCCCAGATGAAGACAGTGGCAAAGGCAATGCTGGAAGGAGTGTGCCCTGTGAGGAGCCGGGCCGGCTGGGGAGAGTCCCTCTGGAGCAGTGGCGAAAGCCTATCTCCCAGAGCCAAAGCAGTGAGTTTTCTTTCCTGGGATCCAACTGGGACAGTTTTCAAGGAATGGTGACATCGCTCCCCAGTGGGGAGCCTGCACCCAGACACCTCATCTCCTATGGCTGCTGTAGCAAGAGGGTGAGCTGCAAACCTCTGCGGGTACCAAGCTTGTGCCTCAGCAGCCAGTGGTCTGCCAGAGAAGGTGCAAAGCCCTCAGCCTGCTCTGGCCACGGCATGCATTTTGCAGGCTCCGCAGGGAAGCCCAGCCGTTCATGGCTACCCTGCCACCTGAAACAAGTGTCTGGTCCCAAGCACATGCCACCAAAATGTCCTTCTCCTGTGCCTCCTCTCTACCTGGATGATGACGGGCTGCCCTTCCCCACGGATGTGATCCAGCACCGGCTGCGGCAGATCGAGGCCAGCTACAAGCAGGAGGTGGAGCAGCTGCGCAGGCAAGTGCGAGAGCTGCAGCTGCGCCTGGACATCCGCCACTTCTGCACCCCCCCGGCTGAGCCTCCCATGGACTATGAGGATGACTTCGTAAGTAACTGCCTCTACCGCCCCGGCTCCAGCAGTGCAGCTCCAGCGCGGGTCCCTGCGCCCCCCTCACACTGCCCTCTCCAACCATGGTTCTCGATCTCTTTCTTCTGGAGTGGGTTTCCTCAGCCCTGTTCCCCTCCTGTCCATGCACCATGTTCTTGTTCCCCCAGAAGTACCTCTGCTTCTTGAGGGCCAAGCAGTGGCTCCTACATGGTCATTAATGCTTCATCCCCTTGTATGGGGTGCTGTGGAGCCAACCACATTCCCTCAACAAGCACCGAGTGGGGCTGGAGCAGGGAATGGCCTAGGCTGTGTGACTGAGGCAGCTGAGGGGATCTGTGATTCTTTTTGCAGACATGTTTAAAGGAATCGGACGGCAGCGACACCGAGGATTTCTGTTCTGATCACAGTGAGGACTGTTTGTCAGAAGCAAGCTGGGAGCCTGTGGATAAGAAGGAGACTGAGGTACGTGTCCTATTGCGGCAGCAGTAATGCAGCAGGAGAGGATGTTTCTTTGTGGCTAACTTTGGCAGCAGAGAGTGGTCTGGAAGCAAGGGAGAGAACAACCACCCTTGTCCTTTAGCACACCCTCTGGTGTTGCTGTGTCTGATAGAAGGCAGCCTGTCGGGTGGGCTCACTCTGGCTGGCCTGTTGTGGTCCAAAGACACATCTCAGCCAGCGCTGAGGTCCTGACACACGGTTGTTGTGGGGTTACAAACTGAGAGCTGATGAGGACTGGTGTCTGCCCTAGGTCACGCGGTGGGTTCCAGACCACATGGCCTCACACTGTTTTAACTGCGATTGTGAATTCTGGCTGGCCAAGCGGAGGCACCACTGCAGGTAAATGTTATCGCTGTAGTTCTCAGCCTCTTCCTCACAAACCTCACTGTCCTGGGTTCAGCTCTAACAGTTATTTTTCTCCTTCTTAGTAGCTAGTGCAGTGCTGTGTTTTTGACTTTAGCCTGAGAACAATGCTGATAACACACTGATGTTTTTAGTTGTTGCTAAGCAATGCTTACCCCCATCAAGGAGTTTGTAGTCTCTCATGCTCTGCCAGGGAGGAGGGGAAGCTGGGAGGAAGCAGAGACAGGACATCTGACCCAAACTGGCCAAAGGGCTATTCCATACCACAGCACGTCATGCCCAGTATATGAAGGGGGGGGGAGTTACCCAGAAGGCCCAGATCGCTGCTCGGATCATGCTGGGTATCGGTTGGGGGGGGGTGAGTGGTTGTGTCCTCTCCCCTTGTTATTTCCCTTATTACTATTGGTGGCAGCAGTAGTGGTTTGTATTATACCTTAGTTACTGGACTGCTCTTATTTCAACCTGTGGGAGTTACATTCCTCCGATTCTCCTCCCCATCCCTTTGGGAGCTGGGGGAGGAGAGAAGGGAGGGAGGGAGTGAGCGGCTGCATGGTTCTGAGTTACTGGCTGGGCTCAAACCACCACACACAAAATGCCTGCCTGCGATGTCTGTTCCTTCCAGCTCCTAGAAGGAAGTTTTAAGTTTTTCCTTTATTTCGCAGGCCTCATGAATTCCCTGCAGATTTCCATTCTACATTGTTCCTGTTTCTGTTTTTCCAAGGCCTTCGATCCTTCTCCTGGGTAGTAATGCCCGTTAGTCCCTCCTTAGTGCTAGCCAGTTAGCTTGCACTGGAGACCACAGTGTGTACTTCAAGAAACATGTTGACAAGTCATGAGTAAGGCTGATACTTCACCCCTGAACTGGGTCCTTTGTACTTGCTAAGGTTTTGCTGTGGTGTTCCCAGCTCTCTTTTCACAGTTTGTTTTTGCTCCTTGACAGGAACTGTGGGAACGTGTTTTGTGCTGCTTGCTGCCACCTGAAGTTGCCCATCCCTGATCAGCAGTTGTATGACCCTGTCCTCGTTTGTAACTCCTGTTACGACCATATCCAAGTCTCTCGTGCCAGGGAGCTCATGAGCCAACATCTGAAGAAGCCCATTGCCACAGCTTCCAGCTGAATGCCAGACAAGGGACCTGTCTAAGCCCAGCCTTTCCTCTGGTGGGTTTGAAGCGTGACTGCCTCCACTGTAATTGGGAAGGCCTTTGGTGCAACACTTGAACACCAAGCTTGAATGCATTGTCTTCAGCAGTCTTACTATCAGTCTGGAGCAGAGGAGCTCAGATTAGAGAGTATGGTGTGTGTGTGTGTCCCCACGCTGGTACCAGTGTAGCCTTGACGACCTAGGGCTAAAGAGGGGATTGCAGCCTCTTTCTTTTTTGGGCTGGAAAGCAATGTTTTCACAGATACTGCCCATGCAAAGTACCCCCAAAGCAATAGAAAGGCATGTTTAGAACCAACTCCCACTGCGAAGGCTGGCTGCTGTGTGAGAAGGAAGAGGGCAGGCTCCCGGTGGCGCCATGGGCTGTGGAAGGGCCTCAGCCCAGAGCAGCTCTGTGGATTCTCTTTCCATGAGTGTGATTTGCGATCAGCTCGGTGAATAAGACTCATCAGCCGTCATAAGGGATTCTCTCTCGTGCACTGAAGAGAAATTCACTGTGGCTGAAAACGGGTCCAGCAGATCTTGCCCGTTTCCACGCTCCGCTGGGACTGGTGAACACACTTGACTTTGCCCCTGTCCCCAGCACTGCGGGGAGATGGGAGGTTGGCTTTTCACTTCTGCTCTGCCCGTCTGCTTGTCTGTGGTCATGTCACAGCCTGGTGCTAACAGGAATGGCACTCTGATCCTCTCCTGGCATGGAAACAGAACTCATGTTCCTGTGTTGTTCCTCTTCCCCTTTTCTGCCCTCAGTTCTCCACTTCCTACTGCTCTTTATCCTGAAAACTTGATACCTTGAGGGTATAGGCCATAATGTGTTGTTTTACCTCCTGGAATGTGCTGTCTGGTGTATGTGAGGGTTTCAGTCCAAATGCTGCTATATATTTCTGTGCACTTAATGTAACCCGAAGAAGGGAGAATGAAGCATTGATACCAAAATGGGGATGGGGAAGGACACTGGCTGACACAGACACTGTGGTCTGTGCTTTTTACTTCAGGATGTACAGCCAAGCTGCAGTGATCAACAGGAGGTGTGGATCTGCTCAGTGGTGGAAACAATCTCTCCGACTTGCCCCAGTGCTACCTAGAATGCCTCTTGAATTTTACTGTTTTTTTTGTTTCCTGTACAGTGGTCAAAGTTCAGAGTTGCCAACTTGTAATTGCCTCTCTGCTTCTTTAAACTAGAGAGCAGGAATCCCAACTCACTCTAAGGAAAAGGAACTGGGTTTAGAAAGAAATGAGGTTTAGGAAGACAGTGGGCATAAGGTGGGCTTTTAATCCCTAGATCCCTTGGAGAGCACCTGTCTCACCTCCTTTCTAAGAAAAGTCTGTGGTATTAATGAGGAAGAAGAGTTTTGAAGTGGGGATTTCTCTGCAGAAATGCAGGCTTTTTTCCAGCTGAATGAAAATGTCTGATAAATTCTGCACTTCATGAGTTGAGACTTCATGTGTGTGGGGAGGACCTGTGAGGATGTTTGGTTCTACTAACAAGGCAAAGTGCTTTATGCATTGTGATCTCCCAAATTCTTTGCTAATGGTTTGTCATCTCTGTCAGAGGGAGTGGAATAATGACCCTTTCTTGCACTTTGATATGTCAGCCTCTGGTTTTGTAAATCCCAATAGTGCAAGCAAAGCTAGCATCATCTGAAGACCCTGTGCTTCCTTGGACTCTGCTTCTTTTCCATACTGGGTACAACCAATATGGCTTTGGGAAGAGAAGGCACCTTGCTTCAGACTCTCCCCCGCCTTGTACCATGCAGTCATTGCCAGACATAGGAGAGTGACCGTTGGGCTGGCAGAAGAAACTGGGTTTGCTCCTGTTTTGCACGTGTTGGAATAACTGCGAGTGATGAGGAAGCCAGAAACTAGGTACTCCTGGCCCTTCCGTTCAGGCCATTAGTCCAAACTGCTTTTAGCTCTCGTGAGTTCAGTGTCACAATGTGCTGGCCAAAAAACTCTAAAATCAGTTCAATAGCATTGTGACAAACAAAATGTGCTGTACAACTCAATACAGTTGAAATAAAATCTCTATATTAGTGCTGCTGTGTTTGGGAACCATTCTTTTGTTTGTGGTGAATTCTTCTCACAGTGTTCTCACAGGCTGCTGGTACTTGCTGCGTCTCCCCTTGATTAAGGTACTTTAGGGATTTAATATTCCATGTCACAAATCAGACCACCCTTTGCTCTTCCCAGCAAACCTGCAGCTGCCTGGGACACCAGCCTCTTCCAGCCTCGCCTGTAATGACCCAAAAGGGATTTTTGTTTTCCAGGGAAAGACTCGGACAGGATGCTCCAGAACGTTTATATCAGATTTTGCCTGGTATTTCTATGATTGTGTTCTGCTCTGCAGGAATACAGATGGGGACCATCATGCTTAGCTTAATGTGCCAAGGGAGATGGTGGGAAGTTAGTTTGTGGTGGAGCTGGAAAGGATCTTCTAAAAAAGCCTGTCATCAATTTAAAGCACCCAGAGATCTTATAATTAAGGAGATACTCTGGTAAACTACTACAGTTCAGGTCAGTGATCACATTAGACAGGTGCTACTGAAACCATACAGCAGCCTTCCAAATACCTGAAGATGCTGACAAGAAACCGGAAGAGGGGCTTTAAACAAGACCCTGTAGGGACAGGACAAGGGGAATGGCTT
>NW_009916002.1:0-9512 GCF_000696875.1 Nestor notabilis
GAGCTGCCGGCTCCTGGGCAAGTCCCCTCGAGGACTTGAGGCTTCCTCGGTGGTTCTCGCCGCTCCGAAATGGGGCTCCGGGACGCTGAACTTCCCTCTGCTCCGCTGTTCGAGGCGTCCTCTCGGGAGATACTCACCTCGGCAATTGACCACAAACTTCTTTAAACACTTAAGGCCAAAGTCCTGTCACCCCATCGGGGACAGCTCTGACTGTGTCACAACAAGAATTCCAGAAAGCAGTATGAAGCCCTAATCTGGGATTCATACACGTATCTCAAAAAAAATGGCAAAACCTACCTCTTGAGCTATTGTACATTCTTCTGTCTTGAGTCTTTTACCTTAAATCTACCTTTTTCACCAGTTTGTCTGATAGAGCTGGGTACTATTCTCTGATTATTAGGGACTAATTCTATTTAGCATTTATAGGAGTGCACAAACCTTAAGAAAGTTTCTAAAATAGATGAACTGTATCTTTCCCAGAATATGGAAGTATATCCAGAGAGTTCAGTTTTGTATTGAGGGTTGCTTGAAAATTATGCCTTTTCTTAAAAGCCTGCGGCTAGTTATAAAAAATGCACTCCAGAACACCACCTATTATCCATTTTTTTTAATTAAAAAAACCCCAGCCCTGGACATTGATTATACGGCATAGCTGTTTAGCCCTTTCTCTGTGAAGTCACAAATATTGCAAATGTAAGGGTGGCAGTTGCTGCAATCAATCTTTTGATTTGAGAGCATTCAACAAATAGATTATGCTATGCCCAGGTCGACTTTGATGATCTTGCTAAATAAAAATAATTAAATAATAATAAAACCCCCATTATTTTAAGGTAGGAAAAGATCGGATATTGCATCATCTAAGATGAACCTGCACATGACAAGCTGCAGTCAGCTCTTAACAGTGGTGGAAAGATAGTGATAGCTTGTCATTCCAGTTTAGCTTCCCAACCCCCTCTTTCTCCATGTCCTAAGCCTCTCTTTCTTCATCAACTACTGGAAATTAAGATATTTATCTAACTTCATCTTTCACAGATGTTCTGCAGGAACATCTCCCCACTTTAAGCCTAAAGGTAGACACTTTTTACTACCCATGTAGCCTCATGTGTTCTATGTATCTGGGTGGGGGAAACTAGCTATTCTACAGTGGTTTCTGTCCTGAAATGGCTGGTGTGTTCCTGGTACTCAGAACTGTGCCTCTGAGACAATTCAACATCTCTATACTAGAAACAGTGTTCTTTCCTTACTTGAAGTCTCCTCTTTTGGCAGATCAAAACTACAAGCATTAATCTGGAATAGCAAGCAACACTCATTTGCCAAAATTAGTATGTATGCCCCATCACATACGAAGTCCTATATGCAGCTATTCAGAAGGACAGCAACAATGTTGCTTGGTTTTTTCCTTTGCCTTTTTGTCTCTAACTGAAATACCTGTCCTTAAATTCATTGCTTTTCAAATTATAACATGTACCACAAGATAAAATAGCAAAATGTTAACTCAAGTTAAGAACTAAGCCCCATAAACATGAATCTTAGGCGTTTTTCTTCAGATACCTGGAGTTTTCCAGATGATATTGTACCCCTACTCCAACACATTAATATTAAACTATCTTGCAATATTTGGATCAATGATTTGAAAAACTTTCTTTTTTTTTTCCCCTACTTGTACAATTCCCCTCCTTTATTGTGATTGACTCTTCCCTGAAGTACCTCTAGACATTAAGTAAGCCAAGTGCAGTTAGCAAATTGGACTGGAGTCAATCGCCTGCACACAATCATCTAAATTACACGTTTCCTGCTTAAAAGCACAGTTACTTCTTTATTCTTGACCTTCCTTCTATTATTTTGAATACCTTTTCAGGCAATTGACAATATATTTTTTAACTACTGATTTTGCTCTTGGTCAGCTTGGTCATTTTATACTTCTGTTTTCTCACCCACTTGGATTCTGAACAAACAAGACTTCCAAAGACCTCACAACTCATTAACCCTTTATATCTTCTTAGGGAGAAACTATCTCACATTATCTAAACTCCAAATCTTTAAACCAAAAGTGAATCAGATTGGTTTATTTTGCATAATAATAGCAATAATAATAATAACAATAATTAATTATTTATTCTAAGGTGTCACAGGTGAGATGACTTATTCTGATTTTCATGCTAACTATGTCAACTGACAGTCCACCCCATTTCATTCTTACTCTAACATTGTCCTGTAGACAAGTTATTTTTCCCATTTTTATCTCCATATACTTAGATAAATGAGTTTCCCTGTCAAATTTTGATTCACCAAAACTCGAATTTTCTTTCTTTTCCAGATATGACATACTATTTATTAGTCCAATATTTAGTAGTTTTTCCTTATAGATGCTCTATTTTGAATGCCAGTTTCCTTTTCAATTATGTGCTGCAAACATAATTCAAAGACCCGTAAGATGCCTGGGTCTTATCACTGACTTTAAATGTTTATTTTTTTTCTCTCTGTTTTTGTTGTTTTTTTTTTTTTTTTTTTTTTTTGGAAAATACATTGACAAGGGAGTCATAACAAGTGTTTATAGACACCTAACTGTTCTCCCACCATAGAATAGCTTTTATAGTATTTCTCTAAAGTAATCTTTGAATTTTCTTTTTTTTACGGATGTTTTTGTTATATTTATAAAAACTTTTGGTAATCTTATTAATAGTGTGACACTTTTCTTTCTGTTTCTCTGATGAGGTGTTGCATTTCAAAAATGTCCCAGTCGTGTCTGTTGTTCTTCTAGGTTTCTGCTATTATTTCACAATCCCTTCACAGAGTACACATTAGTATTTCAAGTTCTTTCAGTTTTCTGAGCTTCTTACATTAACAAAGAACTAATAATTTCTTGCTGACCACCTTTTCTATCTTACTATCATTCCTGAGGATCTCAGTAATGCTGGTGACCATTTTATAAAATCACAGAATCATTTAGATTGGAAAAGACCTTTAAGATCATCGAGTCTGACTGTTATCTAACACTGCCAAGTGCACCACTAAACCATGTCCTTAAGTGCCACATCTACACATCTTTTAAATACCTGCAGGGATGGGGACTCAACCATTTCCCTGGGAAGTCTGTTCCGATGCTTCATAACCTTTCAGGGAAGAATTTTTTCCTCATATCCAGTCTGAACCTCCCCTGATGCAACATGAGGTCATTTCCTCTTGTCCTAACCCTCATTACTTGAAAGAAGAGACTGACACCCACCTTGTTACAACTTCCTTTCAGGTAGTTGTAGAGACTGTTAGGGTGTTCCCTGAGCCTCCTTTACTCCAGGCTAAACAATCCCTGTTCCTTCTGCTGCTCCTCATAAGACTTGGACTCTAGACCCTTACCCAGCTTTGTCACCCTTCACTGGACACATTCCAGCACCTCAACATCTTTCCTGTAGTGAGGAATCCCAGACAGATCATAGTATTTGAGGTCTGGCAGTTAAAGGTCTTGCACAGAACCAAAAAGCTCTCTCTCCAGCATTCTCCCCTCACCATTAGGCTGGTGGTGGGCAAGATCTTGGGAAGGCATATAGCCAGAACAGCTGACCCAAACTGATCAAAGGGGTATTCCATACCGTATGACACCTGCTCAACAATAAAAACTCAGAGAAAAGAGGAGGAGAGGAGGTATTTGTTATTAAGACATTTGTCTTTCAGAGCAACTGCTATCATACTGAAGTCCTTCTTCCTAGGAAGTGGCTGGACATTGCCTGCTGATGAGAAGTAGAGGATAAATATTTTGTTTTCCTTTGTTTTCCATGTGTCGCCTTTGGTTTTGCTTTATTAAACTGCCTTTATCTTGACCCAGGACTTTTTCCTATCTTATTTTTAACCCTCCCTCTCCTTCTAAGGGGGTGAGTGATAGAGCAGCTTGGTGGGCACCTGGCATCCAGCAAAGATCAGCTCACCACAGTTGTGCAGGGGTGCACATACCTTAGACTTAATCCCAAGTAAGATATTTGCTTGATTCCAGGCATGTACCACTGTGTGTTAGATGGGTCTAACACTGTAAATAATTGGTTCATGGTGGACCACCCCAATTACCTGGAGTGAGTGTGCATGGCAGGGAGCCAGCAGGGCCACTCCTCCTGACTCAGGCTGGCCCCCTGCGTTGGGATGAGTTGGCACTTCTGGGGATATAAAAGGCCCGGTGTTCAAGAGAGATCGAAAAGGAGGTGGGTCCAATTACTCTTTATGGTCAACATTACCTCTGCGGGGATGCCCGCAAAAGTAGTGCCTGCCACCCCGTTTGCTCTGAATGCACCTCAGAGCTGGCCTCCTGGTCACTGAACAAATGTGTAGGTTGGTAAGAATCTGTGCCTAATCTATTCTTTGGTAGCCTTTAGTTCTCTCTCTTTCTAGCTTGGGATATCTTTGGATTTTACATCTATTTTAGATCTTGTAATAAACTTTCTAGTAGTTTAGGGTGTATATGTGTGGCTTATGTTCCTTCTCCACCCAGAATCCTTCGATCCCTGGAACACACTGGAACTATCTTCCAAGAAACTGGGCCAATTGCTTTTGCATGACCCACCCATTAATGGAATGTCCTCTTACCTGTTATGATATCAGTCTTCTTCCTTCTCAGACTCCACTACCTGAAAATCTCACTTTTTTCTTCCTGTTGTCTCAAGAGTTGGCTGCTCTATTCTTATTAATAAACTCCCTTCATCTTTTTCTTTTCCCTTATCTTTTCCTTTGAACTAGTGTGAGTGAAAATAACCTTACAATGTCTTTATGTAAGAAATTCTCAAATCAATGAGAATTCTGAGGTAATAGAGAGTTACTTAATCATTCAAATGTTATTTGGCTGATGTTAAAAATCAGCAGGAGGAACTCACAACATTAATTTTAATCAGTTGTTTAATAATTCTTCAAAACAGTGCCTCTAATATAAAACCTGTTTGCACAAATCCCCTTGGCTTTTGGACACAGCGTATGCCTGAATATAACTGAACTTGTATTTAAAATTTAACAAATGTGATAGATGTCTCTTGGGGAGGAGCAACTGGATCTCTAGATGTAAAAGTTTTGAATCCTTATTGCCTGAACTATATGACCTAGCTCAAAGGCTAGATTAGTTTTAAAAAAAGATCTGTAGCCTAGTCACTATAGAGGGACTGAAAACCACACTAACTGTAGACTATTTGCATATTCACATTATGTTTTCTTTTATTAGTTCTCCTTGGTTACTGTCTGGCCTGGGCAGGCTCGTCTGAGTATGATTTTCAAAATCTGTTCATTTTTTTTTAATCCAAAGCAATCATTTATTGCAACCTTCTTCCTAAGATATCTGGAAGAGTCTACACTTAACTTTCTACCTTAGACACAGCTCCAAAATAAATCCACAGATCCAAATCTCAGTATTATAGAGAAGCACACTGAGAAGAGGAGTCAGAGACAGGAAGAACCTATTAAGGCATCTTTCAGCCACTACATTCACACATAGACTCATTTGAGGAAAACACTGGGAACAGATAATTGCACAATATATATTTATAAAGTTTCTGTATGTAGCAGTAAATAGGCAGGATTTAAATTTAAAACTGATTAAAGGACATACTTTGTTGCATATGCATAATTAACCTAGAGAGCTCAATTCTACAAAAAAAAAAAAAAAAAAAAAAATCACTGAGGCCTGAAAGATTAGCAGAATTTTAAAAAGGATTAAACATTTATATGGATAAAGAGAGCACTCACATTTGCATGGAATTAGATTTATTTCTCAAAAAAATCCAAAAGTTACAAACTATCTTATTTCAGGACATAAGACAACAGGTAATCATCAGGAATAGAAGAACTTTCCTCTCTCAGGAAAGTTACTGTATAATTGTTCATGTCAACTTCTTCATGAGTATGTGGATATAGTCACTGACTGCAGCAAGGTGCTGGACTACACACAAATATTGCTCAATCAAAAACTGCAGTTACCAGCTTCCTATTGACTTATGTTAATGACTGCACAATTACTATGGAGGAGAAATAAATGTTTTGCCATTCAATTTTTTTCATAAGGAGACAAAGGTGGCACACAGACATAAAAATGTTTTATAAGGAATTCCTGCTTCTTTTGCAGCAAGGAATTCTTTTGGGTGGATATTTCAGGGAGTATTTAATGAGTGAGTGGCATAGAAATAAAATTATTGGCATGAACAAGTTAATGACCAATTAAGTACAAAAACAAAACTAAATTACTTGCATTGGTACCTAATTTAAAACTGTGATTGTAATCCAGGTAATGGAGCTCTGCTGGAAGTGTTCTTAGCATGCCTCTAACAAAAAAGTCATTACTAACTGGCCTGCTGCTTCATATAATTACTGAGATAAGCCACTGCAAATATAATTGGCTTTAGCTGAAAAATATTTCATCATACAGCAAGAACAACAGTTGTACTTTGATTCACGTATTTATATCAACTTGAGGAAGATCGTTAACAGAGTTTCTAGACATTTTTAGTAAGCCAGAAAGTGCAATGAAAAAGATCTTAAAGGATCTTTAAGAAACAATACCCTTTTCCTTAAATTGCTTTCCTTTTGAACAGTGAAATTATTTAAATGAACACATTTAGTCTCTTAAAGACAAAAGGGATTTCAGATTAATTTTTGTACTCTTTTGGCAAGTTTTGCTGTTATAGTGCAGTCTGAGAAGCTTGTTAGTCCTAAACAGATTCTGATGAATTGTGTGTATTTCCTGTGCCTTCATGGATGTTCAGTATCATGCTCTATGCTCTTGCTCATGTAGCTCAAACAAACAAGAATTTACCGTATTGATAGAAAAAGATCTTAAAAATACTGAGTGTTAATGTTCAATGGAAAACCATAACCCCCCAGAATTTTATTCTCTTGATTAAGATCCACAATTTTCTTCTTCTGATGCTTGTTCTGATTAATACGTTTATCAGTGGGGGCCTTCGTAGAACATTCATTTTTGAGTATTACGCATATCCATGACAAGCTCATTTTAAAAAGTGTGTACACTGGAAACCTAATTATAATGAACTACAGTCATCCAGTCATAAAATAAAATATCAAATCAGGTAACACATGACTTGTGTGTCCAATTAAACTTAATCAAAGCTATTTCGAAAAACAGTTAGCAGTTTCGCTAGATACTTCTGTTTATCCTTATTCGTCTGTTAGATACACACAGATACTGCATATGCTCCTTGATATTCCAATTGAAAACTGTATAGACTAGTTTCCATGTTTGGATCTCAGAGCCTTAAAACTTCAACTAACTGAATAAATAAGTACATACATATATAACTAAGTAAAGTTTATTTATTAAAGTTTGTTTTACAGTATTTATTTATTAGGATGGGGGGAAATCTTGGAAAAAAATATGCATTTCAGTAACAGGCAGTCATTATATTTGCCTTCATTAACCTGGTTCTGATTTTATTGTTCATAAGAACAAATCTACAGTTTAAATTAAAACAAGTAAAATTGATAAATTACAGTTTAAGAAAGAGACACATAACATGATGTATTTAGGCTGGTTGACACTTTTATTGCAAATCTTCATGTATTTTGACAGGAAATTGCTATATTTTTTGTAATGTATTTACTATTGTTTTATTTAAGTAAAATACTTTTAGAAGTCACTTTTTTTCCTAAGCATTCTTTAACAACACTCCAATATTATTTTGAAGCAAAAATTCAGGAATCTTAGATTTTTTTTTTTGATCAGCTAAGGCTTTTGATAAAACTTTGTAGAATTTTTTTAGTAGAAACTCTTAAAATTCTTCATAACAACCTGAAGGGTACATCTGGCCTTGTAATTCAGCCCAGTCTTGCAGACCGTTTTGAGCATGCTAACCTTTGAGTATGAAAGAAGCTCCACTGACTTTAATGGGTTTTGGATCAAACCATAAAAAGAGCAATCATCCAAAGTAGCACCTCTTACCACCAGAGAACTGCATCTGTTCACTTCCTATATCATTAACACAAATAGCCATCCATTCATAAAGGTTACAATGTCTTTGTAAAGAAATTCAGGAGTCACTGGTACTGCCTTATAATCAGTGTGTCTTTGGAAACATTAAATCATAGAGTCATATAATCAATTAGATTGGAAATCATCCACTGGGTTAAAAATTGGTCTGATCTACTGCTTCATCCCATGTGTAATATAATAGTACTATTTGATATTTATGCTCTTTTGTTGAACAGAGAATCAGCAGAAAATAGTGAATAAGTCTGATTGTATTAAGTAAAAAGTTTTGGTCTCCTCTATTAAGCAGTAAAGATACAGAAGAGAATATGTCCTATTCCCTTTGGAAATAGTATAGGAACTTTTATGTTAGAAGATTTGTGTTTGAAATGCCATCTTTCTCTTACTGTGGATATGACTTCCTTAGAAACAACTTTTTCATAATGCAACTAATTGCTTTTCCACTGAACTGTTGTATTGGATCTGGCTGTGGTGGAGTCAGTTTTCTTCACAGCAGCCCATCTGATGCTGTGTCTTGGATTTATGACTAAGTGTTGGTAACACACTAGTGTTCTGGTTGTTGCTGGATTGCACAGTGTCAGGGTGGTTTGGGTTGACCTAGGGTGGCCACCAGGTGCTCATCAAGTAACTCTATAAAATAAAAACACAGGTAAGAAAAATAAAATGTTTTTGGGTTGAGATAAGGACAGGGGAATTACTTACCAGTTACCATCATGGGCAAAACAGACTCAACCTGGATAAGAAATAAAAAAAAAATCTTAAAACATCTTATTCCCATCTCTCTTCTTCCCAAGCTCAACTTCACTCCTGTACCTCCTCCCCACCAACAGGCACAAGGGAACAGGGAAAGGGGATTGTAGTCAGTTCATTATGCATTGTTTCTGATGCTTCTTCCTCACACTCTTCTCCTGCTCCATCTTGGGGCCCCACTCACTGGAGACAGTAGTTCATTTCCAACATGGGTCCTTCCCACAGACTCTAGTTTTCCTGAACTGTTGCAGTGTGGGTCCTTTCTATGGAGTGCAATTCTTCAGGAATGGATTGCCCCAGTGTGGTTCCCCAGTGGGTCATACATCCTGCCAGAAAATATGCTTTGGGTGGGCTACTCTCCATGGGCTGCAGCTCTTGACTGAACCCTGTCCCAGAGTGGGCTCTCCAAGGGTTCACAGCCCACCACCACCAAAACCTTCCCACAGAAACATAATACACACAAAGGGCTTTTTATTTTTCTCACTCTACTACCACAGGTAAGCTGGGAGATAGTCAAGAAACTGGGTGGGACAGAGGAGGACAGCTGACCTGCATTGGTCAAAGGGGCATTCCATACCATATATCATGTTCAGCAATAAAAACTGGGTTAGACAAAGAAGGTGGTGAAGATTTTGTCTTCCATCGTGGCTGTGGGTCACACCATGACTGAGCATTGTTCTGCTTGTAGAAGGCAGTGAATTATTCTCTTTGCGTATTTTTTTTCTATTTCTTTCACTTTTTAAACTATCTTGACCCATGTGTCTTATTAGAGAATCATAGAATCATAGAATAGTTA
>NW_009916003.1:0-313 GCF_000696875.1 Nestor notabilis
TGGGGGACCACCAGACCCCTCAAAAAGGGACTACAACCACCAGAAACCACCACACAGATCACTGGGGAGGAGGGAAGTGGAGATCTGCAGGGACCCATTACTATTATTATTGTTTTTGATATTGTTATTACTATTCCATATTCTGCTTGATTTCAGTTCCTGACCTGTTCTCATCTCCACCCATGGGTTATACATTGTTCCCATTCTCCTCCCCATCCCACCCGGGTGCTGAGCGAGCAGCTGCTGGTGCTGAGTTCCCAGCTGGCTTTAAACACTGACCCTGTCCTGGCCCCCTTGCGGCGGCAGCGGGGGG
>NW_009916003.1:590-1384 GCF_000696875.1 Nestor notabilis
TGTGTCCCGTGGGTCCCGCCGTGAGGGGACCAACCTCTGCCCAGCCGGCTCAGGGAGGTCCCTTATGGGGTCACATGTGAGGGGTCACAGCTCAATGTGGGCAATGAACAGGGCGTCACGTCCACACACGAGAAGTGGAGAGTGACCGACATCTGCACATCAGGGAATCATGGAATCCCGGATGGATTTGGGGTGGGAGGGACCTTAGAGATCATCCAGCTCCAACCCCTGCCATAGGCAGAGACACCTCCCTTTAGAGCAGGTTGCTCCAAGCCCCTGTGTCCAACCTGGCCTTGAACACTGCCAGGGATGAAGCAGCCACAGCTTCTCTGGGCACCCTGTGCAAGCACCACCCTCACAGGAAAGAATTTTTTCCTAGTATCTAATGCAAATCTCATTTTTCTCAGCTTAAAGCCATTCCCCCTTGTCCAGTCACTGCACACCCTTGGAAAAAGCTACTCTCCAGATTTCATGTAGGGCCTGTTTGGGTATGGGCAGGCTGCTAAGATGCCTCCCGGGTCTTTTCCCTTCCCTAAGCTGAACACCCTCAGCTCTCTCAGCCTGTCTTCATTGGAGATGTGCTCCAGCCCTTGGAGTGTCTTTGTGGCCCTTCATAAGCCCATCATTGTAGGATCATAAGAGAACAGAGGTTGGAAGGGACCCCAGGAGGTCTCAATCCAACCTGTCAGGAGCAGGGTCAGAGCAAGTGGTTCAAGGCTTGATTCAGTCCCAGTTGGAAAACCCCAAGGCCAGAGACTGCACAGCCTCCGTGGGTGACCTGATGCAGAACTTGC
>NW_009916003.1:1403-3479 GCF_000696875.1 Nestor notabilis
GGTGTAAGCTCTCCTCTGTCACTATCCCCCATTGCCTTTTGTCCTCCCACCAGGCACCATGGGGAGGAGCCTGGCTCTGCATTCTCCATGTCCTCCTTGCCAGTACAGGCAGCCAGTCCCCGACAGCCTTCCCTTCCCAAGATCTCAGGTCCCCATCAGCCTTCTCTTCTGGGAGCTGGACAAGCCCAGCTGCCCCAGCCTCTCCCCACAGGCAACGTGCTCCAGTCCCTGCCTGTCCTGAAGGCCCTTTGAAAACCCACTCCTGCTTTCCAATAGTGTTCCTGGATTGGGGATCTGAAACCTGGATGGAGTATCCCAGGTTGTCTGTTCCCTTGTTCTCCTATCCGTGCTGCTGGTCCTACAGCCCAGGATGCTGATTGTAAGGGAGCATGAGCAAGTCTGACAGGCCTTACAGGACAGTGTCCTCCCAGCAGACAAATGTTCTCTCTGAGTACCCATGGAAAGAAGCACTCCTCTCAGGAGAAAGCTGATGACATTTGTCCTGGGTTCAGCTGTAACAGTTATTTTTCTCCTTCTTAGCTGGTCCAGTGCTGTGTTTTTGACTTTAGCTTGAGAACAACACTGTAACACACCAATGTTTTTAATTGTTGTTAAGCAATACTTACTCTGATCAAGGTCTTTTCAGTCTCATGCTCTGCAGTGAGGAGGGGCACGGGAAGCTGGGAGGAAGCAGAGACAGGACACCTGACCCAAACTGGCCAAAGGGCTATTCCATACCACAGCACGTCATGCCCAGGATAGAAACTGAGGGGAGTTACCCGGGAGGCCCAGATCGCTGCTGGGGTCAGGCCGGGCATCGGTCGGTGAGTGGTGAGCAATTGTATTGGGCATCACCTGTGTTTATTGTTTTCTTTTTCTTTTACCCTCTTAGTTTCATGTTCTTTCCCCTTGTTTTTTCTCTTATCATTATTATTATTGGTGGTGTTAGTAGTACTGTTATATTACACTTTAATTATTGAACTATTCTTATCTTAACCCATGGGATTTAGATTCTTTCCATTCTTCTCCCAATTCCTGTGGGAGCGTGGGGGAAAGGAGGAAGGGGGGAGTGAGCGAGCAGCTGCATGGTGCTGACTTACCAGCTGGGATTAAAATAAGACACACAGAGAAGAAGCTGCAGCAGGATCATTTATTTCCCTCAAATACAGTGAGAGGCCCCCAGAGACACGAAGACAGTGGGTCACACAAGATGAGCAGATGCTGAAGTAGGAGGGGATGAAAACTGACATGTCATTGAGGACAATATCACAACTGGAAAAATGAAAACAAATGTAAAGCAGCAAAGACAGATTTGGCCTGTCATGACCTACACTGAGAGATCTTTACAGAGGAAAGCAGGCAGTGCATGGCTGCTGAAACACAGCCAGTCAAGAGCTTCCTCACAGCATCTCTGAGCTCCTGGTTCCTCAGGCTGTAGATGAGGGGGTTCACTGCTGGAGGCACCAGTGCGTACAGCACTGGCACCACCACATCCAGGGATGGGGAAGTGACAGAGGGGGGCTTCAGGTAAGCAAAAGTGCCAGTGCTGATAAACACAGAGACCACAACCAGGTGAGGGAGGCACGTGAAGCAGGCGGTGCATGCCTGCTAAAACACAGCCAGTCAAGAGCTTCCTCACAGCATCTCTGAGCTCCTGGTTCCTCAGGCTGTAGATGAGGGGGTTCACTGCTGGAGGCACCAGTGCGTACAGCACTGGCACCACCACATCCAGGGATGGGGAAGTGACAGAGGGGGGCTTCAGGTAAGCAAAAGTGCCAGTGCTGATAAACACAGAGACCACAACCAGGTGAGGGAGGCACGTGGAAAAGGCTTTGTGGCGTCCCTGCTCAGAGGGAATCCTTAGCACGGCCCTGAAGATCTGCACATACGACCAAAAAATGAAAACAAAACACCCAAATAACAAACAGGCACTAATCACAAGAAGCCCAACTTCCCTGATGTAGGAATGTGAGCAGGAGAGCCGACCAAAAAATGAAAACAAAACACCCAAATAACAAACAGGCACTAATCACAAGAAGCCCAACTTCCCTGATGTAGGAATGTGAGCAGGAGAGC
>NW_009916004.1:0-39514 GCF_000696875.1 Nestor notabilis
CATTGCTCAGGATTGTGTCCAGATGGCTCTTCAGTACGTCCAGGGAAGGAGACTCCACAACCTCTCCGGGCAACCTATTCCAATGCTCAGTCATCACTTCAGGAAGAAGTTAGACATAAAGAGTGAAAAAATAATGCATCGAGTTTTCCCAAATACGGTAAATACCAAATCACAACAAATATCACAGCTCAACATGTATTTTTCTAATTAGATCAATACTATGAACTATTGTGACACCCTGAGAAATGCTCTAAGGATGAGAGCTAAATGTCACAGCTCCCCACTTTCAAAGACCACAAAGCAATTCCCTCTGTCTCCATGCTTATCCAAAGAGAAACCGGAGCAGCCTTGCTGGTTGCCAAACAGCATTCTTGCATGGAGCTTACTCTGAGGAACACCACACTACATATATAGGCCCACTGAGACAAAGTAAACAGGGACAGACTGGCCCTTGCCAATCCACCAAATTCCAGAGTATCGGAACTCTCTTACTGGGTATGGCTGGATTGAAAATACTCTAGTATGCAATGGCAATGGGGCTGTAAGCATTTTTATCCTACTTGTGTAGATACATAAATGCAAAGGGCTTACAGAAGAAGGATGATTTCTGGTTGAACTTTGAAATACAATATAGAAAACACGAACTGGGAAGAACACCTCTTCCACATGAACTGGCTGATCTGTCAGTGGAAGGTTCTGATATGAAGACCAACCTCAAATCTGAGCTAAAACACTAACAGGCTTTTATTTTCATAGCCACAACAAGAACCTCAAAATGCTTGTTGTTAATGCAGTCCAAGCCTTTACACTTCTCTGGGATTTAAGGTCCTTATTCCACCTCTGCCACCACTCATTGCCATGTAAAAAGTACATGTTTAATTGAACAATACAGCTTTATACAAATCATTAATATCTAAGAGAACGTATTATACTGCAGAAAGGCATTCTGGTCTCTTAGATAACAGTTCAAGAAAAAAGGATCTGAGATGCCCATAACAAGAGATTAACTTCACTATGTGCTTCTAAAGAACCTGCATGTGTTGGACTCAAATCCCTGCCACCTACCTGATGAGGCACTCTAAGAATTACACACAGCTGCTCGACCTGTATATCCTAGAGAGCTGTATGCACATGTAGAGAGAGCAGCCTGTTCCTGGTTGTCCACTTTTGAATACCAATGGTAAAGATGTATATTAGCTTTATGGGTGATCGCTCCAAAATTCTCCTTCAGAGTATCACCCTGAGAAGGTGATAGCACGACTCGTAACTTGGAAAAACTGTATCCAGAAAGACATCATGGTAAAGAGGATGTAGAGAAACCAAATCATTGCACCTACGAAGAAAGCCTCAACCATTAGATAACTTTGTATTTCACAAAGAGGATGCAGAGAAACCAAATCATTGCACCTACGAAGAAAGCCTCAACCATTAGATAACTCTGTACTTCACACAACTCCTAAACTGCATGAGACAAAGGGCAGACATTAACCAGAAGCAGCACTGATATTCACTGTGGTATATTCCTTTTTTTCCCCCTAACTATTTGGCAGGATTGCCTCAATTATTTGGCCACAAACACCAGACTTGCACTAGCTGAAGCTGGATGAACCAGATGGATAGACGCAAATGTTGCCCTTACTTCACTACCAGGATCAACTGGATTCAAAGGTGCTGAGTTAATATGCAACCATCTATGCAACAGCCCTGTCCCAACTGCCTAATGTAATGCAGGACTGGAGAAGACATGGTATGGAACTCCTCAGTAGCACAGGCTATATTTAGCTAGGCTGAAATACCAGGAACTTGAAGACTGTTTTCCTCAAGCATATTCCCAGTACAATGAAATGAAAGATTTCCTTTCTCTGTTCAGAACAAAAAGTTTTGCTCAGAATACTCCTACTGAAAACAAACCCAACCCTTTTACATGGAAAATTGTTATTATATTTAAACCAGATTTTCAACAGGAACACAACTATGTTTAGAGTTTCTTATAAATTCTAGTCTACAAAGAACTATAGGATTGTACTTGTGTCCAACAGCCTTAAGAAAAGAAAGAATCCCTACCACATCCATTAGCTTTGGCTGGACACAGCATATTGCACAATCTATTCCTGTCTAGCTTTTGCACAGCTCTTGCTGAGGACTGACTGCAGCTCTGGTGAAGTCCTAAATGACCAGCATTCTAAAATACCCACCAGCAGTACGTCCTTCTAAGAAGATCATGAGGTTCATGGGGTCTGTAGTGAACACATACTGATGACTCCTCAAGTGCTACCAGGAAGCAACTATTTGCCCCCGCTTCAAAAGGATTGAAGGCAACTTAGACTTATGGTCAAAGCAACTCGTGAGCTCAAAGTTAGTTGATATGTGGCTCTTCCCACACTGTCTACTTACTTTGAGTATTGTCTTTCACTCTGTTGTACTTCTTGGAGAGAAGGAAATCAGAGACACTCATTAAAAAATAGGAAATTTTGTATGGGCTTAGTTACTGGCATAAAAATGTATGTAAGATAAAGTCAGAAAAAACTTCTCTACAGCTACTTAAGAATTACCAGAGCTTTATACTTTGGCCTGTTCTTTGCTGACACCATCTCCCACACTCCAAAAGGGATAAAGCAAGCATGGACATGACTCCCAGTTCTGCAGAGTCTGCCCTGCCTGGGAAAATACTTTCTGTCTTTGACAACAAAATACAGGTGGGGGTAATCCGTAACTGCAGTGGTCTCTCGGAAGTCATCCTAGTTTTGAGCACAGGTTATACAGGTCCTCTATAGGTTTATATAGGACATATAAAAGTCCTGCTAACAAGGAGTTACGAAAAGAAAGAGGTTTTCCCTGAAAAGTGACCCCATGAGGCATTTATGAATGACCATTCAAGCGGGTTGGTACAATACCAGTTAGCCTGGAAAATGAGTCAGCTACCAGCTTTAAAGGCAGAGAACCCTGTCTTGACCATCCTGAAGCAAGTGGAAGCTTCACTCTTAATTCCAGAGCAAAAGGACCTGCTTCATTCATCGTAACTAGTCAGAAATGAATTTAAACTCAGAAACATAATTAATTTTGCTGACATCTGTATCAGTGCAACAGTTTAATTACCAAATATGTTCAATGGGTCACTTCCATGAAAAATGTCCTTGCAACCTGGCTGTCATACTGAGAATGACTTGGCAGTGATGTACCCGCTCTACCAATGCCAAGTCCTGAAGAAGCTAGGATAGGGCATAGTCAGGTCCCAAAAGGAATACTGTGCAGTAGGATAAAATAACTTTCTGTGGCTAGATTTATTTGGAGCTAAAAAGAATCAAGTACTAAGAAAGCTATAATGCTATTCTGGTGGCAAGGAGGAGACCTGAAACAATGGAGTGTACTGTCACAACATCAAACATGTTTTTCCTTTTGTTCTGCAAGCTTTCAATTCAAAACAGATTTTGAATTCAAATTGAATACCAGGGCGTAGATCCTGCTCAAGTAAACTCCTCCACATACTGACATCTGGACCAAGCTGCCAAAGTCCTCCCAAATTATGCACCCCACAGTCTTGAGGCTTTCACAAAACTGAGCAATCAACTGCTCTGACAATCACAGATCTGACTGTGGTTCCTGCAAAAATGATCCAGACAAAAAGTGGAAATGAAGCACACATACACTCAGCATCCAAGATAGTTTATATTAAATGCAACTGGGCATCGGTAATACAAGAGCCTGAAATACAGCAGAGGTTATCACAGAGCAATAGGAAACATGTAATTAGTCCCTGCATATATGTAGTCATGTACATTAATACATGACCTTTGAAACAGAACCAGATTATTAGGCCCACATACATCCCTGGTATTTATATATTTCTCTGCCTGTTTGGTGTATTTGGTTGCTTTGGGGAAAATGGGAAGAGGGCAAGTTGTCCTAAGGGAATACTTCTCAGGTAATAGGAGAAAAAAACTGACACCTTGTCATTTAGTCTTGAAACATATAAAATGTGTGAGATGCTGCCCATGTTCAGCATTTACTAAAGGGAATCAAAGAGCATGGGGTTGACCTCACAGGAGTGTAAGAACTGCTGCACTTGCTGTCAACTCAGCTACTACAGGAGATCTCACAGGCATATTAAACCACAGGGCCAAGTATTTCACATACAGTCTGCATTTCACTCACTGCACCTATTCAACAGCTCTTTAATTGTGTGTACACAAACCAAAACGTGTCAGGGTCTGTTCAATCCACCAAACTCTGCAAATCCCAAGTTCCTAATATTTACAACACACTGCTTTTTATTATTATTGCCTTTGACCCAAAGCCTATGAAATTCCTGCCTGCCCAAACCCATTGTCTTAGTACAGCAGGGCAATATGACTCGTGCCTGAAAAGGGTTTGCTTTCTTCTAACAAAACATTCAGCATGCCGAAGGAAAAGACAGGTGGGGAAGCCTGTTTGGGACAACTAGCAGACACATTCCACTTGCACGCAGAGGCCTTGACTTTCAGTCTTTGCATATCTGAGGACTTAAATCTGGTCAATAAAGGTAGCAAGGAAATGATGGTAATCAACGTTAGCAATTCTATTCTCTCCATCCTTTCTATGCTCTGGATAACACTCAATTATCATAAGTAATAAAAACTACTCTGGCTGCTATTTAGACTTTTTTAAAAAGGTTAAATTTCACAGCAAAAGCAAAGCTTTCTCCCCACCTCAAAATCTCTACTAAAACTGCAGAGGAAAAAGAAGATATATAAGTAAGTACATATTTAAAACTCTAGGATGAATTTCCTTCCTTCTGTGTGATGCGATGCAATGCCAATATTGGTTAACACTAAGGTCAATGGCAATTTTCTCACAGGTGAAATAAGATTAAACTTCAGATCTCAACCTTCAAGAGTTGATGTTCCAAAAATTATTTGGATTTTCTTTTGACTTTTTTAGATGTCTTCATTATCTTAAGTTTGGTAGAAGATACCAATCCACAAAGTCATCAACCCGAAGGACAGCGAATAGCTCGTGACCTACAAGCTGGATGCATTGAAGCTAATGACAATACTGGTATTTGACTATATAACACCTTTCCAAAGGCTTTCAAGCCAATACTTCTTTTGTCACCCAAAAACCCCCCCCAAAAAAGATCTTAAAAAACTACACGTGGTCTAAAGATTTCAGAGGTTTTCTTTAAAATTGGGGTTTAAAGTATTTGTTTGACAAGATGCACTATTCCCACTCTTTTTTCCTGAACAGTGAACTAGTACGCTCCTAATGACTCCTTCACAGTCATAGAATCAGAGAATGGTTTGGGTTGGAAGGGACTGTAAAGCTCATCCAGTTCCAACCCCCTGCCACTGCTCAGGAAAACCTATGCTACACATTCAAGCACAGAAATGGTCCCTATGCCTCCAAGGGCAGCTGCCCTGAGGCAGCCAAAACAGCCAGATATGTCCACGACTGGTTTTCACATGCAGTCAGAGAAGGTCCAACTCTGGCAAAGGTCACATGACGTGAAGAAAAGCACTGGCCAAGAACATGTCCCAAAGATTGGCTCCATGCCCACTTGCTGGCCTGCACCATTTCAGTATTAGATAAATTCCCAACACTATCCAGGAAGAAAATACCAGAAAACAATTTCTTGTACAACCATAACATAGCTTCCTTGCAGATTTTTTCCAGGACCTCAATGAGAGGAGGCATTTCAAGACAGACATATTACTACAGGCCTCCAGGTCTGTCAGGATACTGCATGTAGAAGCAGGGCTCTTGAATCTCCTGAACTCATGCCACCGTGTGTGTGTTCAATCCTACCATAGCCCTTGGCGACAATCAGTGAGCAGGAAAGAAAGACTTTCCATTAGTAAATCAAGAAGTTAAAATTACTTCTGTAAAGGGGGAAAAAGGAGTAATTAACTCAAATCTGCTCCAGTATTTGGTATTCATGCTGTAACACTTTGGAAAGTTTTGGCTGGCATTTAAGTCACAGAACTTTCTACGCAAATGCATTGCTTACTTAAAGGATAGATTTTATTGTATGAAAAATACTATTCACATTTGCAATTTTCTACACCCACATCTATAATTAATCTTCTCTGATTACAGCCACTCCCTGACAGGATTCCATGTTATATTTAAAGCCTGGGTGCCACTTTGAAGGGAAAAAAAGAACAATAGGATCATTTTCAAAGACTACATAGCAGGACAAGGCTTCAAAGCAGCACTCTGGTATCAACCTACTGACCACCCCAACTGGAGTTAAGAGTGACCTCCAATTACCACCACAACAAGCACAGAAGTCTCTTGAGAAATACAAAGTGTAGATGTTTCCTGTACTCCAGAAGAGGTACAAGACTGATGTTGCATTATTATACAGATAAACCTCAAACTTAATGACAGACTGTTGGGAAAACCACTTCTGTGACATTCAGACTCAAAGGATCAACCCACATAAATAAAAATGCTCTGTTGGATAAGGTATGTTGAAAATGTAACTTTTGTATATCTCTCCAGAGATGTGAAAGTATGCATTTGATATATAAGTACTGTAAGAAAACTGGCATGTTTTATACCCATATTTACTTTGGATTGAAAGCAGGTACCTGACAGTGATTGTTTGCTGCAATCTATTTAAAACCCATTCTTTAAAAAAACCAAATTCATCAAACATTGCAAATGTCAAAAAAGTCAAACAGCAGAAGGTGAATCACACCAACTACAATGAGATTATGTTTCTTTTACTATTTGTAGGGGTCCAAAAAAGAGAAAAAAGTGTGCTTCTCCTTAGGAACACACTATCAAAAGATTTAAAGGCTTAGACACTCAAATTCAGCTTTTCTAGAAGTTATGTCATCAGACCTGAAGGGAACCACCCATCTCAAGTGCAGCATATCGAGTCAGATTAATCCCTTGTGTACATCCAATCATTTCAGTGGATTCAAACCAGGGATGCATTTGGCTAAACATGTTGAATTGGACCAGAAAGTACAAAATAAGACTGTTTTATCCACCCACATATGCCTCCCCACGTCATGAGGCAAGGGGAAGCACACAGTCAGCAGACAGCTTGCTATTTTATTAACTTCATTCTGTATTGTATTACAGACACCCAACCAAGATTCAAGCCCATTGTCTTCGGCATTGTTGAAAAACACATAATGAGACACAGTCCTAGACACAAAAATGTATTGTCTAGACAAATCAGACATAGCATGTGGGATTGGAAATATTAATCCATTCCTTTAAAAGATGGCAAACAGAGGCAAAAGAAATGGAGTGACTTGGCCAAGGGTCAAAGAGTAAATCTCATTCAGACCCCTGAATTGAATCTTGAACTCCAGAGACCCAGGCAGAAAGACACCATTCAGATACTATGAAGCTGAACACATGAAAAATCTTCCTTTGCACAGCTACAGTTTAAATATGAGAGTAACAAGAAGTGTGCACATACGTACAATTGACTAAGTTTTAAAAGCTTAAGAAGTAGAGGAGAGGTTATAAAAATAACCCAAAAATGGCAAGGCAAGTGGAAAGCAGAACTGGAAATAAAGCCCCCGGATGTAGCTGCCCCAGTCCGGCAGCCTGCCCTCTGGACTTATCTCCTGCCATTATGCAACATCAGCAGTGATTCAGTTCCATTTATTCAGAAAATTATACTCTCTCAAGCTCAGTATTTCAAGCAAACCACTCTGCAATAGGAAGTCAAATATCTGTTTCAATTAAGAGCTTGTATGTAAAAAACTTACCTTCTCCTGTTACCTTCTTCAGGCAGTTAAAACTCTTAATTAAAACTGAAAGTATCCATATCCACACCAAGAGGGTGGTCAGGCACTGGAACAGGCTGCTCAGGGCAGTGGTGGAATCACCATCCCTGGTAGATGAGGCCCTTAGTGACAGAGTTTAGTGATGGACTTCGTAGTGCTGGGCTAATGGTTGGACTTTATGAATTTAAAGGTCTTTTCCAACATAGTTGATTCTATGATTTTTCAGCTATATTATATTAGATTTTATTATTCCACAGGATTGGCATCAGCAGCCTAAAGGAAGATTGCAGTTATTACCTCCACGATAGTTTATCCTTCTACTGTGTGAAAAGAAAACATGGGATATGCACATCCAACATCCCTGTTGGGAAGTGCTGTGGACTTTTCCAGCAGTTTAGAAAATGTGCTGTGATGCTGAGGGCAATGTCTGGCCAGCAGTGGACACTGACACTCTATACATTGACTAGCAAAGGAAATCTCTACATGACAATGCTGCACTTCATCGTGTGGTTTATGCTGTTTTCATATAATTGAGTAGAATTAGCATGGTGAAGAAAAAATAACACCCTTACAACCTCTAACATTGATATTTTGAAAGAGGGAACTATTAGTCCAGAAATCTCTTCGTAAGTTCATTACACAGCCACATTTTACTAATTCATGAGTAAATAATGCATCTATTCCAAAGGACAAAACTGATGAGAGTCTAATTTAGCATGGTCCTTAAGCATGTGTGTGAGTACAGAGTCCTGAAGAAATGTCAGTAGAGTTAATGGGAGTTCTTACCAGCTTAGTCAGACTGTGTTGAACTGGAACCTAGGCTGTCATGCATTTGTGGCCAGACAAAGCCTAAGTGAAACCAGAACAGAAGCAGGGAAATTGCCAAGAGTACTGCACTAGAAGAAAGTTTTAATAACTGCATTTTGATGTAGACTGATCCAATTTCACATGCTAAACTCTAATGTTAGGCCCTCCTTCTTTATTCAGGCAAACCACCTTCAAGTCTTACTTGAATTAGGATGACAGGATACAGCTGCCATGTGCACCTGAATCAAAGTTGCATGTTAGAGATTCCTCCACAGGCAATGAGCTGTGTTGTGACCTTCTGTCACAAGAATCAGTTTGGTCAACGTATACTTTTAAAATCATCAGTCATTCCTAAATGCAAATTATATTTGATCAAAATGTCAGTCATCAGTATCGATTTCCAAAAATATTTTTGATGGTTAGATTTTAAGGTAAGGCATTTAAATGAAAGGGAAAGCAAAATGGCTCATTGCATACACACCATAAGCTGTATTGTATGTTTGTATTTTAATCTTTTAAGTAACAACATTACTGCACCTATTTCTAGAGTACATTTAATAATAACCATAATGGCTTGAGTTTACAGTCCTTGGAATTGTACTCATGTTAAAAACAGGATGTTTTTTTTGAGCAAAACTCCAAAAGCAAGGAGATCAACAGTATTATTTGGATAGCAAAGAAAACATCAACAAGTAGATCTACAAGGAGTTCTGAAACAGGTAATAGAAGTGAGTAAAAGCAGACATAAATTTCCGTAAATAAAGCAACAAGCTTATAACATCAGTAGGGAGAGGGATGGGAGATCAATACAGAAAATAAGGAAGGCTACAGAGTAGATAAATCAAGTGTTTCTATTCCTCAGAATACAGCAATAAAGAGATTCAAACAATACAAGCAACCATTATGTAATTGAAAAGAGGTACAGGTATTGCTGGGACAAAAACCTTAAAAGGAAAAGAACTAACAAAATGAAAAAGCCCACTACATTACATGGATATGTAAACTGCTTCCAGCCATAATGATAGAGAGAGGTATCATATAAGGGAACATAAACCCTCATTAATTGAGCATGATTCAAAAGAGCTATCCCCAGAAGGATGTTAACATGTTGTCAATTCTAGGATACCTCCCTCCTTTTCTCCCTCTGAAACAATTACTGCTACCATTGTATAAAAGACTGGACAAAATGACCCCCAACTTGTTATAAAACCAAACACCAACCCAAGGGCTCTTAGAAGAGTGGCTAAAAGAAAGATGTTGCTCTTCTAATTTCAGATGGTTTAGCCTGTTACACAAGGAAGGTGGACATCAGTGGGGTTTTTACACTCATTTAAATCTTAAAAACAGCTTCATCTGGGAATGAACATCCGCAGCTCTCTCAGAGACAGAGCTAACCCTCCCAGGTAAGCCGGGCAATGCCCCAGCTTGCCTTCCACTAAACACTGTGAAAGGTTGAACCAGAAGGGTGGAGTTTACCACTACCCTAAACTAATGAACCCTTTCATGCAGTTCTAACAACACTAAATATTTGTCTTTCCCTTTCTTGATACTTCAATTATACTTGCAGAAAATACACTTGCAAATGCTTCAAGCACAGAGAAGAATGAACTAAAAGTCAATTCAGAACTCCTGTTAGCTGCCTGAAGAACTAAAGAATGCTTTATTAAAGAATGCTTTATTCCCTCTTTAATGCTTTATATCCTTTTAATGAAGAAAAAAAAAAAAAAGAAAAGAAGCAAGAATGTGTATTTTACCAAATGAAGTGATGGAATTAAAAGAAGACTCTTTATAGAAACCCTGGAAGAGAAATTAAGAACAATTTTTAAAATGCAATTTTGCAAATTACTATTTATCTATGAGCTTGCTCCTACAAAGAGTTAGGTGTGAGTAACCTGACCTGAACGAATCGTGGCTTTGACGTCAACTGGAGCATTTATGTAAGTCACTTGTTTGCATAAGCAAATGCAGGTTTGTGCTTCATTTACTCTATATAGATAGTCCTTACTAACTCCAGCAATTAAGTCAGCAATATCAGGCTGTACATCCTGCTTAATTAAGCCTTTTCCTTCATGTAAAAGTGGTTTGCACCTTGACAAAGAAAAGCACAAAGAAAATTAAGTCGCTGATGTTCTAAGATGGCTCTAAAGGTGAGAGGGCAACTTCTGCTGCTGGAAGGTGCAGACAGAGATCCTAAGGTCTGAATTTAACCGAGTTCTTCTGTCCTGACTTGCCATGGATGGTATAAGATTGAGGAGGAGGAGGGACAGCACAAGACCTGCTGTCCTGCAGTATTCAGAGCTATAAAACTCTGGACTGCAGAAATGAAAAACAGAAATAAACAAAAAAATCTACATCCAGATCAAAAAAAAAAAAATCACAGCAAGTGCCACCTAAAAGGCCGCACTTAAAGAGAATTTTCTGGGAGAAGGAATAATGTGTCATAGCATGGGCTAAACACATTGTTAACTGTCTGAAGATGCTCTTGTCATACAACACGTGCTGTCAGTCAGCTAGAGCAAGGCATCAGATGAAACTTCTCTGAGTAGACTGACCTTGATTTCTCCAAATACACAATTTCTTCATAATCACTGCAGATTAACCTCAATCAATAACTTACAGACTGTTTGCAAATCTGTGTCATACTGAAATCACAAATGATCTTTTCTGGGCTGTAAGTGGGCAAAAAGTTCAGAGGAGTAAAAAGAACAGTGTTAAGAACAGGTCCCCAAACACTGATGCAACCAACAGCCTGTTCATACCAACATGCTTGGACAGCAAATAAAGGACCCAGACCAGCAAAGCACTTAAGCACATGCTTTAACTTTAAGCACGTGCCTAAGTGCTTTGCTGGAAAAAAGCCCAAAGAACAGGACAAACATGGTTAACTGAAAAGCCCTTCAGAACTGGACAGAGTGCTTTGTTTTTCCATTAACTCTAGTTGCTAGTAAACACACTAAATAGTGATCTGGTACAAGCAATCTCTTCACTCAGGGAAGTTACATGAATTGGAACGGGAGGGGACTGCAAGACATGCTTGGATTTAGGCTACTTAGAAGGCACAAGTAGAAGACCCCACATGAAGGCCTCAACCATTAAATACTCCAGGAATCTAAGAATGGTTTCGGCTGGAAAGGACCTTAAGATCACGTAGTTCTAACTCCCCCTGCCGTGGGCAGGGATGCCTCACCCTAGACCATGTCACCCAAGGCTCTGTCCGACCTGAATTTGAACACTGCCAGGGATGGAGTGTTCACCACTTCTCTGGGCAGCCTGTTTCAGTGCCTCAGCACCCTCAACAGTAAAGAACTTCTTCCTTATATCTAACCTGAACTTCTTCTGTTTTAGTTGGAACCCATCACCCCTTGTCCTATTGCTACAGCCCCTGATGAAGAGTCCCTCCGAGCATCCTTGTAGGCCCCCTTCAGATATTGGAAGGCTGCTATAAGCAAATACTCTTTTAGTATTGCATTGTCGTGACTCTTCCACCTCTTACATCAGACTCAACAGAACTTATTTTGGAGACCTCACAAAGGTGGCACAAAACACTGCCGTGGGAACAACAGCTCTTCCTCCTGTCTGCCACTTGTGAAGGAAAGAAACCCAAGCTTGTAGAAGACAATTTCCAGCTCTGGGCCTTGGGAATGTGAGTCTTATTTTATTACCTCCACTTTGGTCCATTAAAAACATTTTCATATGCATCAAATTTATCCCCAAAACCAAAATGAAAACAAAGTTCCCTAGAATTCCTTCAGCAAAATGCTTTAAGTTAAGAAAAGGTTGGAGTCCAAAAATGGAAAGATGATTAGGGAGGGAAGTGAAGTTGGAATGAAACAATAATAAAAAGCCCTAAGAACACATCATATATTCACTGTTCTCGAATCATTAAGGCTCTGCATGACAGCTCTCACAAGCACCACTATGGCAAACTCCCTGACTTTTAAGCAGGAGTGAAAGTGGTTAAGCCCTAGGACAAATAATTTGAAAATCTCAGCACAAGTCTGATCTCAGTGAGTTGAAAGGAATGCAGACTGCCCAAAAACACAGCAGCTGTTTGTTTTTTCTGCCACCTTTCCAAGGTTCATGTCTGGAGTGAGGATAAACAGTTCTGAAAAAAAAAGTTATGTGGAGTTCAGACTTTAAGAAAATAAAACATCAGACTAGTATTTCTTGTAGAAAGATTAAAACCCCCCCAAACCTTAAATTATTCAGCCCTGGAAGTTTTCAGGTAGAGCTCTCAGGAACAGAGGTAGATGGCTTGAGGCTTCAATATATTAAAATGCTTTCTCTAAACCAGTCTGCATTTTCAAACACTTGGCCTGATGTGGTTTTCTTGAGCAATATTCCTCCAAGCAGAGCTTCAAATTTAATAAGGTCAAACCATATTCCCTATTTTATGCACATATGTGTGCATATACGCACACACAAATAGAAGCCCTTGCAGATAAACCAAAATGCAATTGAGATAGCGGGTGAAGCCTTAGAGATCAGCCTCAAGTGATTCCCATCAGCACAGCAGATATTAGAGCCACAAGGTAATTCATGCTATGTCATTTTGGACATCACCCTTTTTACTCTCCCTCCTCCTTTCTCTCCCTCTTATTCTGTTTGTGCCAAAGCAAATGAGCATCTGCTTTAATTAATTTGGAACCTCTTGACTCTTAGTATTTTAGGAGGTATAACTTTCCTTTGATCCACATTTCAAGAGACATAACCTGAAAGAGTTAACAGGAAATTTATTTGGATAGATTACCAGTGGAGCTAACCTGTGTAAATAAGGATTGTCTGTGTTGTTACAGGCAGGTCAGAAAGAGCAGGAAATTTCAGGCACCATGTTGAGTTTCGACATCTGTTTATGAACTGCCCTTATACACAAAATGAAGAGTTACTACAGGACAAAGTATACAAACCCAGGAAGTCTGAAACCAATTGGAATCCCTTCAGAGAGCTCCCCTGTTACATTCATACCTGGTGCTATCGGGGCATCAGTGTGAGGAACAGTGAACACTGAAGAATTCTAAGCTGTCTTTGAGATACACATTCAAATTACACAGATCATGGGCAAACATTACCCAATATGACTTAGGAAAATAGCATTCATGAAGGAGACTACACCAACTGCTCTTTTCAATTCCAGACTGCACATGGACAGAGCCTTGAGTGACATGGTCTAGTGTGAGGCATCCCTGCCCACGGTAGGGGGGTGGAACTAGATGATCTTAAGGTCCTTTCCAACCCAAACCCCATTCTATGATTCCATGTATGCCCACAGAGCTCAGGGGTAGAAGAAGGGAGGGCAGAGAAGCAAGGAAGGGGACAAAAATGAAGAGCAGGTGGCAACAGTGTATCATGCTCTTACACATTCCCCTTTTCCCCTTCTTTTTAGGGAGATAAAACCACTGCACAGCATCAACCTTGCATACAGATGCTACGTTCGAGGAACTAAGGACACCATCACTCCTACTTTTTCCATTTAGACAGGGAGCACATTCAGGTTTTTTCCTTGAAAGTAAAATTATATCATAATATTGCTTTTTCTCACTAGAGCCTGTATTAGCTATATTATATACAACAACAAAACCTGCATCAGAAACTCCCAACTATAGTTTCACAGAGGAAATCTCAGAAGATGGAAACTACATGAAAAGAGTTTTCTGTGCATTTTGTGGCATGGTCTCCCCCTGTCATCACTTTAAATATAAAGGCACCTTAATGTGCAGATCCAGCCTCATGCCTCAGAAGAAAGAAGAAAATGAGGGTGGAAGGAGAGGAGAGTATCTTTCAAAGTTGTAAGTTTCAAAACTGTAAGTTTCATACTACAGTGAATTAAAGTTGGGGCTCCTTCCTTCATCTAACAACAGGTACTACATATGCATAAATGCAAGTGGGTTTTGGGAGTGGGGAGGGTTTTGAATATAAGAGGCATCTGCCTCTTTGCACATCTTCAGGGAAGTTTTTTCCCTATCAGTTTCTTCAGTACGAAAGGCTTTCCTACGTTATTTCTCACTTCAACAAATATTCCTTGCATGTGGGTACCAGAGGCAATTGTCACCTTCTACAGACACCCTTCTGCTTAGAGAGAGACTGGCACATGGAGCCTGCGAGTGATGAGCCACAGCTCCGGGCCTCTGAGCTGACAGCAGGTCACCAGGTAACACAGGGACAGGCTCTCTGAGGAATGCTTGTTGTGTCCAATTCCCCACTTAGGAGAGGCCAAGGATGTATCTATACTGCAGAACACCAGCAAGCTCATAACTCAGGCTGACAAACCTTGAATTGAGCACTCCAACTAAAATAAAGTGGACAAACACAGGTTTTAACTTAGATTAGCAGCTCCAGGGGCACTTTAAAGCTGAGTGTGAGCAATCTGAACTAAACATATATAAACCCCAGATATTATCTGAAGCCAGCTGATAGTAGAACACAAAATATAGAACTTCCCTTTCACTTTACATTAAACTAACACCCATGATGGAGTTTGAAATTTCAGCTATCCTATCCACAGGAGAATTAAGATTCCTACGCAGGGTCTGACAAGCAATAAGCATAACTTCAGTCATCTTTGCTGTATCACACTGCAATCATGATTGCTTCATCCATTTCTCAAGTCAGACAGTCAAAATCCTACCATTGAAATTTAATTAAAGAAGGTAGTAAGAAAATAAACAACCTTTCTTGGAATGTCTTTGATTCCATAAGTACATATACATTTCATCCACTGCACACTGAATTACAACCTTTCATCTAATGAGCAGCTTAATGGAATGGCAGAGGAATAAAGAACAGGGAAAGGAAAAAACAAATCCTCAGTGATTTCATATAACACATTATATATTTATATAACATTGGGCTTGCTATCTTGCAACATCAATTTGCAAGCTGCAGGAAAAGTGTTCACTATCTCAATGTAAGTGGAAGGCACAGCCAGGCACTTACACCAAATCAATACCCAACTCTTACTTATAGTTAAAGCAGCAGATGGTCCACCACAACCAAGAAATGACAGAACACATACATAGAAGTGTCTGCTTTCTTTAGACACATTCTTGAAAGCACTGTATCATTGATCTAAGATTATTTTTATAGGCAGATGACAGGTCAAGCATAAAAGTACACTATTTTAAAGGTTACAGAGTTGGCAAAACTGGTGTCACTGCCATGGACTAAGAATCATTTTCTTCTGAAGTCTTTGTTGTCAGGTTATTTACATTTCCCAGTTAAAAGGCTCCTTTCTGGATAATATGAATGCTAAAACAAGTAAGAGAAAATGCCCTATGCAAGCTAATGCTACTTTAAAGAGATAATGTAAATCAACTCTGACACCATCAGTGTCATCCTAAAGTACAATGAGAATTTCCAGTGAAAGTTACTGACATTAAACAGATCGAGATAGCCAGCCAACAAAAACAAAGCAAACGTGTAAGTAAACTGCCTTGCAGGCCAAGGCTGTTGTTCCAGCCATGTATTGCAGGGAAAGGGATAGGAGGAACACTCCCAGTGGTGAAAAGCATTTGTTTGGGAAGTCTGGAGGAAGAATTGGTCCAGAATAAATAATTTATAGTGTGATCTGTGAAAAAGCCTATGGAATAGGACACCTAATTCTCACTGCTAGTTAGACAGAAAGCTGGATGTTCAGCTAAACACTTAGAAGTACGTTACCCTTGAAATTATACAGCTCTTTTCCCATCTATAAAATAAGAGTGCCACTTTCTTACTTAAAAGCAACATTTTAAGGCTGAATTTACTAAGACTTTCATACCAAAGGTACTAGAGAAGACTGAAGATGGGGATTTTTAAAAATAATAATGAAGAAAATATAAAAGCCCATTATGGAATAATCAAGTTAAGTGAGTTTTAATACTTTTAAGCGCTATATGTATACATACAATGCACAGGCTTCATGCTATATAGCTTTCTTTTCCTTTACTGGATGAGAGCACTCCAGGAATGTTATTGTTTTCAGGGGGCGGTTTGTAAGAATTTACTGTGAATGCATGTATTATATAAGTGCACACTGAAACACTGCTGGGGCTGTGAATGACCCAGGAGTTCATAAACATGCCTAGTTTCTTATCTGGTTCAAATTTATGCAAGAAAGCAATTGTTAAACAGCTCTTGTTGAAGAGAGACCCAATCTCACAAGGGACGGGAGCTTTGCATGGGGCTTTCCATGGTGTTTCACATAAGGAAGAGTTCAAAGAAGATGATAGATTGTTTATAACATGCCTTGTACCATGAGGGTCTGATGGCATTCACAGAAGCTAATGCAAAAGAAACACACACCCCTTAACACCCAGCCTGTCTCTGAAGAGAACCGAGATGATTGCAAAACAAATGAGATGAAGAGAACTGAAAGACAACAAGCTCCTCTGTGGTTTCTGCTTTGTCTTTCCTTAGAATTTAAGGCCATAACCTCCTTTGACATTCCTCCCCCCCGCTCCAGCTCCAGTGAAGCCCAGTTACCCAGTCCCACCATTAGTTAGCTCGTCAGCAAGCGGGATCTCAGACTCCCACCCATCTCTTTGCAAACTTTATTAAGGGGAGATTATTATCTGCCCCTCAGAGAAGCTAATAATTACAGTGTTCATATATCTAGTGCTTCTGCACAGGATCAACAATGAAAGGTTGTTTAAACACAGCTCCTTTGCTTCGATGGAAAACTTTGTCTCTGTGCCACTCATCAGCTCAAGTAAATGTTAATGACTGTTATGGAAAAGTAAAAGATATTTTCTGATGTACATAGTGCACTTATTTAAGAGGTTGCTTAAGATGTAGGATGTTGCATTCCAAGACTGAAGAAATAAGACCTTTAACAGCAATGAAAATATGAATTCTGATTATTTTTTTACCTTTTTTTTTTTTTTTTTAAGTGCTGGGGAATGTCTTAACCATCACACAGACACAGACACACTCTCCCATATACACACACTCTCAAACTACCACACTAGGCAAGATCAGAGCTTAACAGCCAACAAAACACACATTCAATCCCTGAGATCATTTTCCTGAAATAGAAAACTACATATGTTTCTCAAATTTCACATCAAGCCACTGCACAGCCCCAACTGCAGGGGAGCACAGAGCCAAGCCTGCCTTTGGGCTTGGGGGAGTAAGGACCTGAAAACAAGATGATTCCTTTCGGATCACCACATTTCTCATCCACAATCTAAACTTACAAACACCCCCGTTTAACAGCATTTCTAGTGGGGGTTGCTTATCAAGCAGCCTTTGCTTTGTCAAATTAAGACACATTGCCTTGGATTAGTGAGACTCCCTGAGTTCAAAATGACTTCATGGTTGGCTCAGAGTTCACTGTCTCTGTGGCAAGGTGCCAGTAATACATCTACTACCGCGCCTGCCCCCAATCCTTTTCTATACTGACCTAGCTGACTTTTCTTTTTAGCAGCAGCAAATGAACACAATAGAAAATGAAGGGCTAGATACTGTCACAGCTCATTAAAGATCCTAACATCTTTCAAAAAAATAAGCAAAGTAGTAAATATTTGAAGATCTGAATGCAAGTCTCTGAAATGCAACGTCTCAATGTATGTCAAAGCTGCTGGAAAGGGACAATGCAGTTTTTCTTTGCTCTGCAAATACAGTTAGAACACTCTGAAGGGCTCCTGTTCTTGTGGAAAACACATTAAGCTTCTTTTGCTAATATTTTGTAAAGGGCATTTGTACAATAACAATAGCTAAAGCTTCCTGTTTGCCTGTGTGCTTCCTGGCTAACATGAACGAGACCTGCTAACAATTTTCTTATGTAGCACACGGAGCTCTTTCAGATCACGCTGCAGCCTCAAGGACATACCGGCTTTGAATAAAAACAAAATAAAATCTATCAGTAATGGCCCACACTGCACCTGCCCTTCACCGTCCTAATAACTTTTCCAGCTCTACATTTCCTATTTTTTACAGTGGATCAGTCTGTGTGTCCTCAGTCTCCAAAGAACACGGTTTGAATTTATTAAAAGCCTGATAGAAGTGGAATTCTCTTGTCTGGCAAAGGCACTGTCACAGGGACACTTGCTTTTGGCTCCACAAAAAGAAATTCATGGTACTTTGTTTGTCCAATCCACAAAAAAGCCATTCCTCCCCTCCCAACCAGCCCTTCAAGATAATTCTCCCTTCTCCAGAGACTCCTCCAAACAAGCCTGCAAGTCTGAAGTCTTGTGTTTCATTTCATAAACAGGACACAACACCCGAGTGCAATTCAGGATACTGTCACTGCCACATGGGCTGCAGTGCTGATCACGAAAGCTTTCTGAAATAACTCCCTAGCCCCCTTCTTTCCAGAGAGAGGCCTGATTTTTAGACCAGGCACAAAACATAAACAAGAAGCAGCCAAACACCAGAAGCCCAGCCAAAGGGTATACATTAGTCATGGCAAGGCTAGGAAGGAAGGGAAGGGCAGCTGGCCCTAAAAAACTGGTGTCTGTGCTGCTTCAGTTACCACATCTCAGTAAAAGGATTGCCCAATCCTTTAAAAAGAGACAGGCATCCTTCAGATAACCATTTAACTCACACCAATTTGTTTTTTCAGCAGCGCCTCTAAACACAAGCTCCTCTTCCAAACTTTCTCTTTTCAGAGTTTCCAGCCTATCTGGATAGAATATTTGGTGAGGACTTGTCTAACCACAGTGATGAAATACCTCACAGTGAGCAGGTAAAGCAAGCAACCTCACAGGAGTATATGTATGTATCAGTTCAACAAGTGAAGAACAAATGCAGGGGAGAACAAGGATCAAATCCTCAAAGGTATTCAGCTGCCTAAACACCTCCAAAGATGGAGATTCAATTCACTTCTCCAAGTCACACAGGTGACATAACAGAGTCTTGAATCCAGATCCTTGTATCCAAAAGCACCTTTGTAGCTTTAATGTTCTATTACAAACTTCCACTCTGGCAAATCAGCCGTGGATCAGACTCTAGTTCTCTTTATCCCAGCATACTCTGCATCAACATCACTAACATCAGAGGAGTTCTCTGGATTTCAACCAGTGCAATGGAGCCATCTCTAGCCCTAATGATAAACAACTGGCAACAGGTTACAAATAAACTTTAAGGACTTAATCACTGCTTACAGTAGAGTGTCAGCTATTGAAACATGCACAAGTCAAGGAATCAACCCCTTTCTCGTAAATGAAAGAAAACAATTTGTCAAGGTATCTTTCTGTTGAAAATAAACTGTATGTTTAAAAGATATCACTCACTCTCACAGAGAGATAGATAAGAAACTAGAACACCTATTAGTTATGTGGCTCCCAGAAATGCTTTTTATGAACTCCAAGCATTTGCTTTTCACTTTGTAGTCTGTAATTACTGTAACAATATGAATTTCTTTCTTACAAAACTGATTTTCTCTGGAGAAACTCATGATCCTGAGATCTGTTGGAAGATCATTTACAAAAGTTCCCCCACGAGTATATAAATCTCTGTTATACATTTTCCCTTGTCCTGATGGCTTGCAGTTGAAGACTGACTAGACAAGTGTTTCACAGGAAAATCACTTGGGTCAACATTCATATATGTGATGAAGTTTCTCCTAGATAACACATTACTTTCTCTAGCTATTTACATATCTAGAGTGCAATGACATTATTCTGCACAAATATTCAGCTTGTTCCAACTTTTGGGGGAGTAATTTTGGAAGGTGGTTTGCAGCATCACGTTGGACACTCTCTACCTCCGCAATGTCAGCCTGACATTCTTCCCTGTGTTTCCAAATCCTCCTCCACAGGTTTAATCTCTCTGATTACAGCTCATCTTAAACCATGTAAATCCAGCAGACACTCTCTAATTTTCCAGTGAGTTGCTTGTGATTGGAAGTGGCCCTGAAGCAGATGCTGGATCTAAATACACATCTGTGTGTGAATTCTACCCAATTTAACAGCTCAGCCATATTCTTATCTGCAGTGTAATACTTCACGAGACTTCAGAAACACAATAAAATTGCAGATGAGCATCTCTGGTAAGAATTCTCCATCCATAACACAGTAGCCTGTAACTAAAGCAGATAGGTATTTAGATTTTATTAAGATAGCTTTATCCAAAATACCATATAAAGGAAAAGTTATCAGTGGTTATAGATGGTGGGTGGAAGAGAGCAGTGAGTCACGCTCACCATGAGTAAAAGTGCTGAGCCTCTGCAAAGCATTGCTAATGTGTCTGTGAACAAACTGCTCTCTCTTCCTCTCCACAACAGAAATAAGAAACAGAGTATTTGAGTGGCAAAACCAATCCTCATTGTTGCAACCTTTGGGGAGCAAGAGCTGGGAAGTCCCAGAGTTATAATTATTTTAACTAAAGAGCTGTCAGTACCATTTTTTTAATGCAGAATAGTCAGCTGCCTGGCTCATTCAGAACAATTCAGTGGTCTTTCATCAACCCAAAGGAGGAGAAATAAAAAATAACTCTTTTTAATAGGGAATATTGCAGGCAACAATCTTCCAAGAACAATGGGAATCAACAATTTGGAATTTATCCTTTGCAACTGATGGATGTTAGTGAGATATACAGGAATTTCAAAGCCAGTCAGTAAAAGTCTCATCATATGTTTGAATCTCCACCTTTGAAGTAAGAAGCATTTACCATTTATTATATATTCAGTGGAAAAAAACTTGGGAAGAAGGCAGTTCAAGCTAGCAGAATTAAAGGTGAATGATAAACCATTTTGTACACAGAAACACACATCAAGAACTGCTTTTCAAACACTTCAAATCCTGATCTCAGACACTTCTTTGTGCACTGAGTAATCTCCCAGAAGCCAAAAAGACTATACATAGATTTTAAATGTTAAAGAGATACAAAGTGTTTTAAAGAGACACTTAAAAATGTAAAGAAGTAAGAATAACAGTTTCAATGCATGCAGAAGTGTCCTTGGAATTGCATTTGTTTTGGTAAAATCCCCATCACCAAAACAAATTTAATAAACTAAATCTTTCTTTTATCAGGGCCAAGTTATGAATGATTCACAGTGACTAATGCTGTGTCCTGCCTTGTGAAAGGCTCCTTTGTGCTCAATGGGAGAAAGGTAAGAATCTTACGCTTGATGAATTCACACTTCCCCAGTATTATAAGTATATGAAGGTCAAATTACTTCACCAAACTACAAGAGAATTCCCAAGAAATAGGTTTGCATGGGGGAGAGCAGGGGAAGGAAACCAAAAAATTAGGTTTGATGCCAACAAAATATTTCTTGTCCTTATTATCCTCCTTTGCTACCCTGGAAAACATTCCGCTAGAGCCAAAGCTGAGGGCTTAATTCTGGGGAGTACATTAAGGCAGCAAAGGAGGATATACAAGGAACTATTTTATCCAAAAGATAAGACTCTCAACCGAAGGGTGGGGAAAGAGGTTGCCCAAAAATTCTTTTCCCAACATTCATCATTACAATCAAAAACTTCTTTTGAAGAGAGGTTCTCTGACTCACCTCCAGAACACAAAGCCAAAGCCAGGCAGGACCAAGGAGCTGTTACTACTATTGTACTCTCCCTTTTCAGACCTACTTCCAAAGCAAAACCTGAGCTTTACTGAGTTTAGACAGTCCCAAAGTACCACAAGCCATGACAGCCTGACACCAGCTAAGAGCACCACTACATGAAGTCCATAGCATTACTCTTACATCATCATTCTCCTCCCTTCCCCACACCCACAAATAACAATGCCTCCTAAATTATGAGGGACAGGAGACAGGAACTCTGTTATCATACTCTAAGCTCCAACATACCCTGTCCTAACTTCCTTTTAAACCTCCTGCCATACATTTTGATTGCATACAAAGGTTGCAGAGGAGGCTGATGTTTTTAATCTCAGGAATTCAGACTCCTGTACAGGTTACATGAGCACTGGAGAATACAAACATCAGTTCCTAAGATCTGTCTGGTCTTTCACTGTTACTACTAGTATTTATTTCAACAGAAGTTTCCTAGAGGAATTAGGCTCCTCCAGTATTGGGCACTAACAATGCACCCAAGAAACACCTACCTTCCCCAAAGACCTCACAGAAATGACAGCCACGGAGAGGTAGATGCAGCAAACAGATGGACAAATACCACTACTAGCTACACTAGGTTGGAGGTTAAGAGAGAGGGAGAGAGGGAAGGGCAGAGAGAGGGATTTCGTTTCTGTAGTATGGCTGCCACTATTGAAAATGACAGGCAGAACATGCTATCGATCAGGAAAGACTCTGGGAAGAGCAGGAACTCTGTTCAGCAATACTGGAGATCCCTCTGCTCAAGCAAGATAAGAATTCTCTTTCAAATATATCAGCATTCTCTCTGAAACTACTTCCCCTGCTTTAAAAAATAGATACCAAATAATATTTGACACCAAGCTCTCATGGAGCATATTCTATTCTAGCTTCTTCAGCCATTAGCACAAGGTGAGCATTAAGACAAGGTGAACATTTCATGATTTGCTCACACATTTTATCCCATCTATTAATCATCACCTGGCCACAAAGCCAAATTAAACCCCCTGACCAAAGGGTGCTAACTCTAAATCAAAGTCTTCAGTACTTTCACAAGATGGACCCCCTACATGGCATATCATCTGAGAGCCTGGGATTTATCCTCTTCAAGGTAAGAGCTGGGTTAGGTAACAGGACTGCTTTGATTGTAAGCTCTTTGGAGTGAGAGTTGTTCTGCTGTAACACAGTTCATAGTTAAACATCATACAAGAGACTCTGATTGGAAGTCCAAAGGAAGGAAGATTTGGGACACTGTCTTTTGATTATCATCAAGCAAGTCCTTGCACAACTCATCTCTTCAATTTTAAGTCAAACATAGCACTTCCCTGCTCTACAATGCAAGATATTTAACAGTAGCTGTCAACCATGAAGACTAACTAGGGAGAAAGAGAGCACTGGAATAAAAAGAACTGTATCTGATACAAAGGTATCTTCCACTACTAGAGAGATTAAAACTATCCTGTGAGTGGTTTTCTTTTTAGTCAAATTTTTGCACAGCTTCAGCTCCACAAACTGCAGTGGCAATAATCGTGAACTGCACTGAGCTGGGCTTGCTTTTCAATAAATAATACCTCACTTTTCACAAGGATTTGTTTAGTTGCAAATGCATTTCACTTACTGGTCACTTTAATCAAGATTTTAAAGGAGTTCTCTCAAAGGGATTTTGAGAATGCAGCAAGTATTCTAGGATGCTTTCGTGGAGCAGCACAGCTGCTGTGCTTTGCATTGCAGTAACCATTTTAAACAAGATTTTACCAGATCCCTCCCCATGGCAAAGTGTTTTCTTCCACTTCTCAAAAAAGTAAAGAAATTTGTCAACAAAAAGAGATTGCAAAGAATTATTAAAAGCATATTTCACAGTAACTACAGCAATCATATTTATGTTCCAAAATGGAGCACAAGAGCAATTAACTGACAGTTGTAGCAACATAGTGAATCTGTGAATTACACTGCTCACAGGAACAACTGTGCTCAGGAATGCATGATGGAAGCAGGAGATAGGTTCAAGATGTTTTGGAGCAGGCTGAATTACAGACAGATGTACATCACAGCATGTCCAGTCAAAAGGAATTAAAGCAGAAATACATATGAGCAACTAGACAAAGACCACCAAATCGTACTGTTACAATTAACATACCTTGCAGTGACACCTGTGGCTTTCCAAGATAAGAAATCCGGAAGATCAAAGAAGTGGCCTGCCTTCTCCCAGCAGGATTCTCTCAGGTTCTAACAAAACAGTTATTAGAAATGCAGATATTAGAGGCCAGGCATGATCATGTCCTTATTTTAAAGCCATTAAAAAAACCCCTGACATCCATGTAAAAATGAGGTTTTCCAAACCAAATACTCTGATCATCCAGTTTGCTCTGCTCACTTTGCAGTGATTTACTGCCTCAAACACTGAGCCTTTCCCACACCACACACTGATGGTAAGAAAAGTTTCCCATGCAGAGTTCATGGAGGCACATGTTTCAGATCAGTAACGTGGGTTCTCTCAGTTCCCCTTCAGCTGCTCAATGTCAGAGAAGTCCCAAAGTCAATAGATAACTTTCTCAAAGCACATATGCTTGAAGAATTCCCTGCTTCCTAAAATTAATCATTTTAAATTTAGTATTTTTGAATTATAAGAAGAAAACAAACAGCTCTGCAAGCACAAGAACAAAGCTTTTGAATGTATTTCAACATGACTGAAATATGATTGAAGCATTTAAGAACCTGTAAGCTTTCAGTGAAGCTTTTTTCCACAGCTGGAATATTCAGGAGCTCTCAACTGCCTGGATTAACCAGTAACAATCAGCTCTAAATCCACACTATAACCCACAGTTGCCATCACAGCATGCCCAGGAATTCCACATAAACAATTAACAGAAGTTTATCTTTGCAAACTCTGCCCCTCCTCAAAATTTCCTTGAATGCGCAACACACAAAGCACTATGAATGTCCAAGTTCCCATTTGAAACATTATTTCCTCAGCTGAGGGAATAACTGAAGACAGTTACAGGAAAACCCTCCAATTAAGGGTATGATATGTTCAAGCTTCTGATAGCCACGTGCTATTTCCAAACTCCTAAAAAACTCTTCCACCAAGATAGATCATTTACAGAGAGTTCCCCATACTACACTCTGCAGAGAGCTAGTGGTGCAGAAAGCAAGCAGTCCATTACAAGATGCTGTTCACATCACCTGGGCCACGCTTTGTTCTTTGTTTCTCTCTCCAAAGTTCAGTCTGAGTTCAGCTTGTGATAGAATGCATATTCTTAACATTCCTTTTCCACAAAAGCAATCTCCACACTTGCCACAGGTATCAGATGATGATAAATGGGAAAAATGTTTCCCCAAAAGTGACTTTTTATTCCAGTGTGCTGTAAAGAGTGAGCATCACTGTCCTGCAATACAATACTACCTTTGGCCTCAGTACAGTAAAATAACTAGAGAATATCAAAACCAGAAGTCAGTGCTGCTGATCACAAGGTTCACAAATCAGACTTCCACAGGATGATAAGATTCCATTGAAAACCTCCATCAGCTTTTTAAATAACTGAAACAGTGGGAAGTGTTCTCTCTCAGGAGCAGGTGTTGTACCAGAAACACAAATCCTAAGTGTGGACTTCTGGGCAGCCTCAGCAAAAACACAAGTTAGGCCAACAGTTGCATCCAGCAGGCCAAGGCGGAGCTGGAGAGATGCTTCAGAAGTGCAGGAGATGGGAAACTATGTGGGTCTTCATCTCTGCTCAAGAAATTTGAAGCATGATTTACCTGCCTTCTCGTCTTCTACCTTTCAGGTGCTACCTTTTTCATCTACTCTCCATAAGTTCAGACCAAGACTCTTGTACAAGATTTCTGAGGCAGATGATTCTTTAGACAAGTAAAAGTATTAAACACTAAGTGTCTCAATAACATAAGCTTTGCAAATGGCAACTCCAAATCCTTTCCCCTCCTTCCCAAAAACCCTGTAAGAACCTGTGGTACACAGCTAAGCAGAAGGCCAAAGTACTTTAGCAAAGGTTCTAGTAGCTTTATTATTATGCTTTTCTTGTCAAAGCTTTGTTTTTCCAATTCTTCATTAAATTGTCAGTAACTAACATAACAATTTAAATCGTCTGCATTTTAAAAGCTGCCATCAGTTTTCTGGAGCAAAAACTTAATTATCAAGTATTGCTGAACTAAAATAAAAGATAATTCCATTTTAAGAAATGCTATTTGGGTCTATAACTGAATTCAGATACTATATGATATCAAACCAAAATCTTACAAGTCCAGAAATTTACTGCAATAGAATCTGAATTCCAGAAACTAAGATGCAACTGGGTAAGTACAAAAAAGGCAAAATTTTGTTTAGTTTTGGATCATACAAAGAATCTGTCTTCTCTGAGTTTAGTTCTTCAAAAGCTTCTAAAGCTTCCTGGGTTCCTATTGAGTTCAAGAAAGAAATGCTCCAGTCACAACTTTTTACATAGCACACACGGGCTTTGGATGACTGTTCCTGAGCACTCGGGTTTAGCTCCTGGATGTTATGTGGCTGCTACTCCCATCCAATTTAACTTTATATATGAATGCAAAGGTGCTTCATAACTTAGTAAAAAGGTCATTCAGCCTGATTATGTTGATAATAAAAGCCATAATGTACTGTTAACACATGTGATTATCATCAAGAAGCAATAGGAGCAGAATGGCTATAAGTGTTAATCAGAAAAGAAACTGGATAAAGAATAACTGTCCTCTTCAAACAAATCTGTTTCATCAAAGATACTGCTTGGATCCTTAGTCTATTACTTCAAGAATTCCCCAAAGCCACATGTTAGTGACATTCAAATATGTTGTTTCATGAACATCCAAATGATTCATTCTTTGCCATCTTGATGCTGTGTCATCACTAATTAGCACAGACAAAAAAAACATTGCATGCCCTGATGCTTTTTCCAAACAAATTTAAAAGTCTCCATGTTTTCGACACTCACTGAAGTTATTTATTTTCACTCACAGGCAGGAATCTGTGACCACATTAAAAGGATTGTGGAAAAGATCCGGGAACGTTCCCAATGCTGTATTCATATCCTGCGACTCAGCCTCCAAACTCACTTGGAAAGAAACTAATCCAATCTTTCTATTTTCCAGGGGTATTTAAGGAGTCCCCTTTCTTCATATCTCTCTCTGGTGGTTTGGGGTTTAACAACTATACCTGTTTAGATCCTTACAGATAATCCCAGATACTTGGGTGGCAAAGAGCTCAGGAATTGTCAAGTACAGTGTCTTTTAATCTTCCTAGACAAGAAGGGTCTGGGGAGTGAAGGATCAGGGAACTGATATAGAGCACATGAAAGGCCTCCACTGCCCATTTATACCTTGACAAGTCACAATATTACCATGAAGCCATACAGCACAATTTTGTATTAAGTGTGTTTGGTCACTACTTAGTTGGACTGAAAATACACACAGAGGCAGAACTTCACTTGAGCTCCAGCACCCAATAAAATTATTTGGAGACACCTGGAGGCACATTCTACTTGGGAAAGCTGAAAGACACATCCATATTTTACTGGTTTGCTACGGCTGTCTGTTTCTGTACAGTAAAGTTTGATTTCTACTCTTAGCAAGTGTACGATTTTCTTGTAAGATGAAGTGATCTTCAGACATCTGATGTTTGTGAAAATGCTTTTTTCCACACCAGAGGTAAAATATCTGTCTAAACACCAAAGATGTCCTGACTTTTGTTATTGCTAATAACAGATTAAATGTGAATCACATTATCTTAAATGCCAGTGTATATGCAGCCTTTGTATCAGGTCCCTGTTGGCCAAGCGTTTAACTAAAGATGGGCTAGAAGCAAACCAACTGATTAGCACAGGATATCAGTCTGAATTTCATCACTAGTTATCAGCCAAAACCCACAAATTCAAAAATCATCCCAAACTGATGTGTTAGAAATCCAGATTAAAAGCAGGAGGCACAGATGGAAGAAGGAAAATGTTTTGCCATTTAGACTAAAAAAGAAAGCTGGTGTGAGCATTCAAGTTCCACATAGGTCAAAATCTAAGTCATCTGAAAATCAGCAAAGAGATGCATTCCCTGAAGAACCATCTGCTTTTCCCAATTTAACCCTAAATTTGAATCTAATCTCCCAGGCAATCTGTAGGCTATGTAGTCTATCAGTCCCTCTTTTTCTAAGTGACAAAAACAAATATACATTATGTGAAAGGAAGAAAGACAGCAACTGAAGACTTAACGCACATGCTCATGGGGATGTAAGAAACTGATGGCCCATTCCCTGCTGTGATTCAGACAAAGCAAGGACTTTGGATCTCCCTCACTTCAGATCAAATGCCAAACCATGTGATAGAGCTATTCTGAGATGCCCAAGATAGGCTCTGAGCAGAAATTCTACCCTTGCCAGAGCCAAGGCTACAAAGTCATCAATTCTGCAGTTGTAATCTAATTGGTAAAATATTAACTAACAGAATTACCAGATTCATCTTGAGGGGAGGAGAGGGGGAGAGCTTGGAAGGGAACCTCTTAGAGGAAGGCTACTGGTGAAGGTGGACAAAACTGCCCTGCTGTAACACAGTCTTACCCCCCAGACACTGTCTTAGACACGTGCAGGTACTTTCTTGATCAGCAACTGCAATTAAAAGCCAAACTCAACAGCCTGAAGTACAACTTCTGCATACACGTCTGCACTATGTATGGATTTGGGTAAGACAGAGCTGTTAAAGCATTTATAAACAATTCTAATCAAGAGTTCAGTTCCAAACTCAGTATTTGGACTCATTCTCACTTAACACTGAATTTATTATTTATTTTAATGGAAAAATATCCAGTCACATCCAAAAAAACAAAGAGCCAGCTGCAAAGGCAGCAAGCAATGGAGAAGACAGAGTCTGCTGCCAAGCTAATGTGAGTACATCCACTATTCTTCTTCCCTCCATAGTCAGGGAAAGATGCTTTAATTGTTTCTGCAAATTATCCCATTGGTAGCTGCAAGTCACAGGTGTACAGAAAGAAGAACTAGGATGCATAAAACAGCAGATGTAGACATGAGCTGTAACACACAGAAAGATCACTGACCACAGTGCCAGAAAAATAATTCCTCAGAAACTACTGATTTTAGCTATTAATTGCAGAGGAATGATGTTAGCCAGTCACTCTGAGCTTTTTGCTAAAGGGAGGCTCTTCTTTGCCCTTACACACCATATCAAGAACAGAGTTGTGAAAGCACAGAATAGACTTGATTTTATTTGGAGGCAGTTACCAAGCACATACCTCCTCCCAGTCCAGCATCCCCCACCCAGTTAGAATAAGTTGCAGCATCTCTGATTTAATGAGACTAGTATTTTTTAGAAATAGCTGATTTGTAATGTCATTACGATGAGGAAAACATAACAAGCATCCTTTTGTTTTGGCACAAGCTCCAAGAAAATTTCCAGCCAGGAATTAGTAAACAAGATCTTTTTCTTCTGCTACCTCTAGGGAAAAAAAGTACTAACAGGCTGGACAAACCCTCACTGCAGCTTTTACATCACTCTGTTTAAGCTGTGCTCTCACTGTGGTCATGTTGGTTTGCCATAGCATAGACAGTCATGTTACACTGACAAGCATTTGTCACTCCAAGTGAAGGAGTATGTACCTACATTTTCAGTTTAAGTGCACACGTCTACCATCCAGAACTATCTGCCCACTCATTCAGGCAGTGAACATCCAATTTCTTTAGCTAAAGTCAAAAAACAGCACAACCTGCTTAGCAAAGCTGCAAAAGATGGACCTGCAACTATAGGAGAAAAGAACTATTGCAATAATGTTTTGCAAGATGATTCTAAACAATGAAAAAAATCTAAGGAAATAACAGCAAGAGAAGAGAATTTAAGCAGCTGTTTTGAAAGACCCAGTAACCAGGGACTACTTTTGTTTTCAGTGAATTTTACATTCAAATTTGTCTTACTGACTCCAGGAATCATAGAATCACAGAATGGTTTGGGTTGGAAAGGATCTTAAGATCATCCAGTTCCAACCCTCCTGCCATGGGCAAGGACACCTCACACAGCCCATGTTGCCCAAGGCTCTGTCCAACCTGGCTTTGAACACTGCCAGGGATGGAGCATTTACCACTTCTTTGAGCAACCCATGCCAGTGTCTCACCACCCTTACAGTAAAGTTCTTCCTTATATCTAATCTGAACTTTCCCTGCATAAGTTTAAACCCATCACCCCCCGTCCTATTGCTACAGCCCCTCATGAAGAGTCCCTCTCTAGCATCCTTGTAGCCCCCGTTCAGATACTGGAAGGTTTTGTCAGAATTATCTTACTGCTTATTTCTAAATATTTGTGAAAGCAAAATGATTCTTTATTTCAACTTCATCTACAGCTGATGTTCTTAGTTCAGCTGACCACATTCAACAGTCAAATATTACTGTATCCACAGAAGTTAGCTTTTTATAAAATCCTATATTCATTTTGGTTTCCATTACAGATTTAACACTGGACTCTCTTTATCCCTGCACATGGTCAACACAGGCAGAGAAATACAATGCTCCCCCTAAGTGGACCCCAGATGTGCACACTTTAATGAGACTGCCCCATAGGCTATACAGTAGCTGCATTCAGCTGAACATTTACTGCAAACAGCTGTCCCCAACTTGCAAACTCCAGTTGCAGTGATGGCTTTGTCATATGAACACCTATCTGCAATCACAAACTTCAAGACCACCCAATTAAGTTCATGTAGACTAACCACTAGGTGCCGGGGGTAAAAATGATTCAGCAGCAATCAACTTAAGCTAAATATAAGCCAATATAGTTCAAATAAAAGACCTCAAAAGGCCTATTACGGCCTTTACAGTTTAGTTTCTAAATTCAAAGCCAAAATAGAACAGGGATGAAGCATTGGAAGAACAGAATACACCCTGAAGCCTCTAGTCTCTAGATAAATCTCTATCTGTGCATAGTGGGAATGAAATGTTAAAGAGAAAGCATCACATGGAAAAGCAAGTCTGCAAAGCAGCTGACGAGAGTGACTTGTGACTTTGAAGAGAAACTGCAACATCCCTCTGCAAATGAATACAAGGCAAGTGTTATGAGGAAGCCATGAGAGATAAGGACCAGTATCTCATACAATGATGTCAGCTCATTCCTCACACTGAGTGATGTCATCTTTAACTTCAGTTCTAGGAACAAGATGATGGAAATGGAAAAGCACAGTTAGGTCACCTAAGTCCTCTTCCCCTTCATCAGTTCCAACCAACTCAGAGTAAATTTGCAAAGTCATATTCTTCAGCAATATTTTTAATTGCTTAGATGAAAACTCTTCAAGTAATAGAAATTCAACTCCTTTCTTTGGGAGACAGCCCAGTCACTCCAGATTAGCAATCCTGCTGGACTGACCTACGTCAGACCCTGCCTCAAGAGCTCAAGTTTTTAGATACTACAGCTAGGAGAGCCCAGGGCAAAGAGTGAGAAGACAGGATCTCCTAAGGTGGCCTCCCAGAGTCAGGTTAGCATCGTGGCAAGGGAGAGGAAGTCTTCGCTGACAATGTACACACAATTAACCTACAGGTGTAACAACATTCCAAAGAACCATTTAGTATCAATATCATAAATAACCTACTTTCAGAAGTGCATCTAGCTTGTCTCCTCAATCACTCATCTCCTAAATAACTCTTAATAAATTGAGTTTACAGTCACATTTGTGCAACTTAATCTTGAATTAGCAAGACTGCAGTTTCATATGACTCAGAATATGGAAAAGTGAAGGGAAATCCTGAATACTTATCAGGCAATAAACTCAGTAAGAAACATTTCCATTTATGCCAGCCTAAACAAACTTTGAAGCTCAAGAAAACAATGTTTACAGTTCCAGAGAACTGAGGGTCCACTGAAAGGAACGTATTTCATTAGGACTAATTTTAAGGTCCTTTCAAATGCTGTTTATTATTACACATACCTGAGATTTGATTAAAAGTATCCAATATTTTCACACTAACACAAAAATGAACTCTGCTGGTACTTCAATGGATGTACGAATTGTTCTTCATTATTAGGATGAGGCTATTTTATCATGGTATCAGGTATAAAGCAGTTCTTTTCCCCAGAGAAGATCAGCTAAATTTAGGGAGCAAAAACCTCACTACTAATCAGACAGATAATGAGTCAAATGGACGGATTTGTGCTCTGACCTGCTACAGGTCTTGCATCAAGCAGCAGGCTGCCACCTCTTGCAGTCAGTTGGCTGGAAACAGTTCTGGAAATACTGGGAGTGTTTTCAGGGAAAACCAACCAACTGAACCAACTGTACATATTTGCAGAGGTTGGCAGAAAATTCCTGGAGAGATTTTTACAATATAGAAACAGACTTTTGGGATGCTTTAGGAGGGATCTTATTTGAAAGCATCTCCTGAGACTGCACTGCTCACTGGAGCAAGCAGTAGCTTGGTAGGAAAGGTTATTTCACATATGATATAGAAAATATAAGCAGAGGTGAGGATTTAAGACAAATAAACTACTCAGATCTGTGATACTTTAAAGAAACCTTGCTGGTAGCATATTTGGTGACATATAGTAGTCAGGAAAGCTGGAGAGACTGAAGGCCACGATCACAGCCAATCACACAACGTGGGCAGACACTCTGTAAAACTTCCCCAGGCAGCTCTGCCAACACAGTTCAGCCCTAACATTCAGTGCTGATAACAATCCCATTTTGGCCTTCTCCTCAGCAACACTGAGGGCCACATTTTCAAAGAGTCTAATTTTATGCCCATGAAGTTCTCATCTAGCCAACTGATTCGACACTATGCAAACCAGCTACAGTGAGTACAGTTATTTTCAGTTGTCACAACAGAAGCAGAATGGGAATTCCAGTTCCAATTTTGCAAAGACTTCAGATATTCTCAGTCAAAAAGGATATAACCTCACATTCAAAGTCATTGTAAAATTCACCCTCCTTGGCAAAAAGTGAGAACATTTGCATTATTTGAGGCTGAATTTCAGCTACTAGAGGCTAACACGAACCTTTGCTGCTAGCCCTGAATCATGTACTACATCATCACGTTACTGTGACTGGCACTGAAAATAAACTGTTGCTCTTCATACAATTCCTTTCAGCCTCCGCCTACTTTGCAACCAGTATAGAAGCAGTAAGCAAAGACTCAATCACATCTCTCTCCAAAGCAAGAAAGAATAGCACTACATGCCCACATCTCAACTGATTACAACCATCTCCATAATAAATGTTATTGTTCCTTCTCAGGAGCTCACTGAGGTCCTAGTGAGCAGGGTAAGCCTAAGCAGTTTAAAGTGTCTTTGCTAGTCCACTCAGGAGGCAGAAACTGTCGCGTGAGCAGCTCAGCAGATACTGAGGTAAAAAAAAACAACTCTCTTAAGGATAATAATCTCTTTAGCTGGTACGTCAGGAGCTGAAAAGGGACATATGAACAAGCCCTCTAATGCCCTTTGCCAATCAATCTCTGCTACTGGCTGGCATGTAGAGTAAGGTGAATTGTATTTCCTACACATTTGCTCATGAAGGGAACAAGCCCTGCAGTAGTTGCTCTCCCCCTTTGTACTACATACAGCAATTATGTCAGAGGATTTTGAGGCCATAGCACAGCCTTATGCCTCTGGGTGACCACTTTTAGAAGAACCCATAATCTGGCCTTTCCTCATCAGTCAGGTAATGATATTCCAGACCTTGCAATATAAACATGTTTTGAACACAATGGATTCATTTAAGGTTTTTACAGCTTACCTTTTAGTATTTGTAAAATGACTGACATATGACACTCATGGCTCAAGAGGGAAAGAACTGGTAGATGAATATTCCTATTCCAATATAGCATCCACAAACAACATTAATTACCCCCTATTATCATTAATCTATCAGTACCTGCTTCTACCTGTTAATTCCTTTGACTTTGCCCAATCTGCACCTTGCTACCATACGATGTTTCATGTTTGTAAGCACAGGAGACTTTGGCTGCTTGAAACTGGCAGCAAGTAATTTACATTCGGGCTTTGTTAAAATGACAGCAAGTGTCATTGAGATCAAATGTAAACGCCAGACTGGAGGAGGCTATAAAAAATTCAAGTGGCAAGCATTTCTCCTTTTATCTGACAGCTATTATTATTAGGCTGTATGTCATTCTGTAACACACAAAATTTAAACACAAGAGGCAGAGGTAGAGTTCCATATTATGAACAGAGCATCTTCCCTCTGCAGGTAGTCTACTTCCTACAGATGGGACAGAACTAAATTGAAGCTCTACCTGAACAGTTTCTCTACCAGCAGCCAAAGAAATCACACATCCCCTCACTGTTGGATGCTGTGTACAAAAGGCAGTCCCCCTGGCCAGGATGCCCAGTGCTTAGATGAAGCTGTTTTCAAATTGCTATAAATCCATTCCAGAAGTAGCACCTACACCCCTGTAAGCATGCCCAGCTAACAGCGGTTGGGAGCAGGAAACACACCTCCATAACTATACCCTGAGGTACTTCAAGGACTCATTTATTACCTGTAATTAAATTTGTCTGTATACTGAAACTTAAAATTAGATAAGAAAGGCATCCGAAATATTTCTATCAGGAAAAACTGAATTTTAATAAAATCAAAGATATTTCTAAATAATTGAGAGGAAACAATGAACCTCCAAACATTTTCATCTCAACTTATGGCTGGCCTTAACTTTGCAAACCTTTGGGTTCAACATTAAGGCTGAAGACATTTCATTTTAGAAATTTCAGTCTCAGAAATTAACAAAGGGCATTAATCATTAGTAAAAATGCAGCACAATCTCATATGTACTCACCTCCTTTATCCACAGCAATTTAGGTGGCTGCATTTCCACAGACATCACTCCCCCTACATAGCTCAAAACCCTGTGTTGCGTTGCATTGATGCGCTCAACTTGACTGACTGCACGATGGTCCATCCACATAATGACATTCCTATAGTTTTGTCCTTGGGGAAGAAAACAAAAAATGGGATTATTTTAGGTCTGGTTTAACCCCACCTCGGTACTGGAAGTCACTGGACTCTCAACTATGTCACACCTTCACTTTGACAACAGAAAACCATAAATCTATTAATGTTAATAAACCACAGTAGATATTGAAAGATACATTTCTAGCTCTCCAAGCCAACTTTAAGACATACTGAGCACTGAGAATGCTGACTGAAACCAATCAGGCTGTGAGCATTCAAGAACAATGAAACACCATGCTCTCGTAGGCTGTATTTCATTCAAAGAACCTAAGCTTCTTGACAAAGTACATATATTGAGTTAAAAATATAAAGAAGGATTTTGGTGACTAAGAACTAAAAATGACATTATAAACTGAAGTTAACTCAGCTAGTCAGCTAGCAAGCTGGTTACATGGATTCTCTTTCCTCTTCCAGTGTTATGAGAGGAACTACCCTAATTCCTTTCAGAGGGGTAATTTGGTGAAATGCTTTTATTTCGGATGTGGTATGAAAAAGCATCTGGCAAGTGTGCAGAACACATGAGAACAAGAAGGAGAACATCTTATCAAAATTAACCTACAGAGGACCTGGTAGACAGGTGGAACAGTAATCCATATGACACTTGAGATTCCTCTCATGCTAGGTTGAATCTTGAAAACATACTCTAAGATAAGGTAGAGGTATGAGACACACCACTACCATGGTCTGAAATACAACTTGGAACTGTGAGACAACCACACCATGGCATGTCCGTACCAGTGTGGCAGTATTCAGTGTGTTCTTATCTTTTTATTTAACACCACCACTGTGTAAACTCAAAGTTCTTGAGGATATGAGAGAACAAAAAATGAGAACTGAATTTGACTCAATAGACCAAAATAGCCCCAGACATCATTAGGCATTGAACAGATTGTAAGAGACTCTCAAACTGAAAAATAAATACTCTCATCTAAATTTAGCAAAGGACATTTTGGGGGCAAAGCTGGGGTTTTGTGAAGGGTAGGAGGACATGACAAATACAACTGCGAACAGAAAGGGAACATACACAGAATTGTGATTATGGCCCTATAAGTACTGATTTAGCACACACCTAATCTTAAATGGAATTCACTGCAAAAAACCTGCATCACAGACTTTTTGTCTTATGAATCATCTACTCAAATACTAATTAAAAAAATTACAATTTTTAGAGGAAGGTCACAGACTTTCTGAAGTTTAGCACTGTCCCAGACACAGACAGAACACCAGTGTAATAACATACACAAGGTGAACCTCTTGCCTGCAGCTCCGTGACAGAGTAAGCTGTTAGACTACACTATCATTTTAGGATTCCTTTAGCCAGTATGGATGGGCATTTATACATGCTGTAAAAGCTGTGATTAGTGAAGTCTGAAGGAGGAGAAAACATACAGAAAAGAAAAATGAACATAGATTTATCTAAGAAGCAGTCTCTCTGAGCCAAGATGAAGGAATTGGATCTTAGGATGCTGAACATTCAACCAAACTAAGTAATTCTCATCTCAGATTTAATTTTGTATAGAATAGAAACAGTAAAACTCTCATACAAAAGATTTCCTGCCATCTATATCTCCAAGAATTAGCCCTGTAACTTGGCATTTGGGTGCAATCATGTTTGCCACATCAATGGTAAATCATGCACAGTAACATCAACTTTTGTGCTGGAGTCCTACCTTCCTGATTGACTGCCAAAGGTTGGAATTGTTTATCCACAACAACAAGGGAACATGTAGCATCAAATCCAACCCCTCGAATGTGGCTAGCATCTACTCCAGAGACAATTTTCTGCAAATATACAAAACGCACATGAATACAAACATATCCATATATATGCAGGTACTGTGTGAACTCCTGAGTACAGAAAATAAGTTACAAGTTGCAAGCTCAAAGCCCAAAAGTTCTGAGATTCAGTATTCTTTAACACCTCTAATCAAAAATACACCAAATTACCAAAAATTCTTTGGTCATCAAAACTGAATTCAGAGGTCCATGAAGTTCTTTAACAGCTTTTTAATCTTAGTAGCCAGAGTCCTGCATAAAAGCAAGAAGCACAAGAACGTCAGAAAATAAAGCTAGCAGAAAGCTAGCAATATGAGTTTTCTTGCTTTTCTAAAAGCTTGGAGTTGAGCTGCATGAGAAGCATGGCCACAGGATTAGGGCCACACGTTCCCACCAGTTACCTCACTCAGTTCCCACTTGTGGAAGCAATGATCTCCTTGAACTGCTTCGTAATACTGTGCCACAGGTTTTTGTCTTGCAATAGTGAAGGGACCCAAAACTAAAGTTGGTAAAAACCTGTAGCAGGGGTCACACCTCTGCAATGCACAAGTGATAGATAACACCTCTGGAATGCACACCTTTCCAAAAGCTCTGCTACCACTTTTGGGAAGATTTTCCAAAACAAACAAAAAACTCACTGCCCCAAAAGGGCTGAACTTCAGGGTTTCCAGCAGCACTGGAAAAAGAAACACAACACCCACATGGATTAAGTGCCAAATGAGGTTGCAAGACACCTAAAATGTAACACCGTAATAAATTGTCACTTCTCAGCAACAATAAAAATATCATTATTTTAATTAATACTATAATGAAAGACTTTCACTACAGTGCCAGTCTCTTACTGGCTCTGTAACAGCATAGTTCCAGAGCCTGTATTTTATTGCTTACATATAAGAGATTGTATTTAAACAGGCCCAGAGCAAGAACAAAGCAATTCACAAGGAGAAAAATCAAATAAGTAGAATAAAAGACTTTCTTTGCTTTAACATCAAGCTATTCTTCCCTGTCACTCACTTCTTCCTACCACCTCACCTCGTCTCCTTCATCTCAGGGCATTTCTGCAGAGCCAAGCTCATGAATGTTTGAAAAGGCTGATCAATAAGAAGGGAATGGGTGAACTGTCCATCTGCAAATTACCAAGCACATCATGAATATTTAAAAAGCCAACCTTAGAACATGGAGCAGGCTGGGGCTTTATTAAGAAAGATGAAATGGTCTGTATGTGCACTGCCAAGCAAGGTCACTAATTTACTTTAACCACCAGCATGTATAGGCAGCTCTCTGGATCAGAAGATAGAAAGACGTACAGATTTTCCCTTATACTAAGGTTTATTTCAATCTGGGGTTATGTTTGATACTATCCACAAACATATATAATTTATTTTGCTGTTAAAATACTGGATCCTCTTATAATGAGGATCACAGGTAACAGACATTAATGGTGGGCACCATTCACAAACCAGATTACAATTTCTCTACAATAAATGCTGTTTCATGACTCCAATGGACCACAATGCACATCTTTAAATATATGTATTACCAGGTTCAGAGCAACTTTGGCTCCTCAAAGAACTGTCTCATGGATATAACATACATGAGAGAAACAAAACCCACAGATGTGACTCCAGCAGGCAGTAGGCAAGTCCTTCACCTGAGCTAACAGTGCAAAGGAAGGCCTTTCATTCCATTTCCAGTTGTAGCACAAGCTTCTTTCACTTCAGCTCCTCACCTGTATCACAGTCACTGAGAGGCTACATCAGCCATGTCCTCAAGATACCTTTAATGCACAAGGATGGTTACAAGCCATACAGTAATACAGCAAGCACAAAATTGAATATTAAAGGCCAGTGACTAGAAGACCTTAAACTTTCCAAACTTGAGGAGCTACCTGCAACATATCTCCTTCATTTTCTTTTTCTTCACGTACCTTCGTGACTGAGCAACAAGCAGCCCAGATGTCTCCAGAGGATTGCTCATAGTAGTCTGGTTGGGGCTCCCAAATTTGGATTGGCTGCTCTGCATGTGCCACCACTGTCCCAAACCCATCTACCAATGCTGCACGAACACTTGCTGAGCCAACATCAATTCCAACATAGTATTTTTCTGGAGTCTGCTTCTTTCTGTGCATTTTTAATAGAACCTGTCAGAGGGAAATAAAACAAGGGGTTAAAAACAGATAAAATGACTGATGATGAAAAACCATGTTCAGTAGGACAGGAGAGATGCTATAGAGGCAGTTTGGTTATTTCTTTCAGCAAGCCTTCACTTGACATTTAATTACTTTGAGTTTTCAAACTTGTACCATTTTTCTTCAAGTGTCTATATATAAATTGCATGGCACAGAAGCTCCTAAAAAGCAAATTGTAAATTTATATGCATGTGATCAAGGAAATGAGCTGTGGTCATACAGTATGCCTACATAAAGGGGAAAAGAGGGAAGGAGGTAGGAAGGGAATGTTACAGTTCCAAATTCAGCAGCAATCAGGAGCTGGTGCTTTACACAGAAGGGATATTTCAACCCAGAAACTCCTGGATTTCCTGAATCCTGGCAGATGGGGAACTGCTGGTGCCCGGCAAGTTGAATTCACCTCTGGAAAGGACAGCACGAATCACCACAGGTATGTCATTACCTCAGTGCAAAAAAATTACTCTCCTGAAGCAGTGAAAGGGGTGGTGTGCCTGGCTCAGCTGAACCCTGACCTGAAAAGGAAGGGCAAGCCAAGAGCACTGTCTCGCATGGAGCCGACCAGCTCCTGAGTGGCATATTCCT
>NW_009916004.1:39545-40600 GCF_000696875.1 Nestor notabilis
TGAGCCAGCGAGGCAGGCTGAATGTCTGCAGAACCTGAAAACAGTTTGCCTCCCCCAAAAAGTGACCTGATGCTGATAATTATATGTGACATCTGGTACATATTACTCAATTTTGAGTCCTCCAAAGGGGAGAGGAGGGAGGAACCACATGAAGAACAAACCGGTTCGGTTTTTAAGAGCTATCTATCATCAATCCACACCATTTTAAAGGTTCAGAAAATTATTTGCTGAAAAAGCGTTGCCTACTCTCTGGCAACCTACAGGAACAAAGTGAGGTTAATTATTCACACTGAGCTGCTGATTTCACTATATTATGGTTAACTATTTGACATTTAACACAGTGACAAATGCACTGTACTTAATTTCTCACAGTTTGTCCCTGATTAATAGTTAACATTTACATTTTAATCAAGCTGGGAGGATGCTAAGGAAGAGCTAATACAAAGTATTTGAAACATCAGACAGGTATCAAGTTTAGAGCTCATATGAATCTTAAAGTCTCTGAAACACACAAAACTCAGCTGACACATAGCTTCTGATTTCCAGAAAATGGATGGGTCAATTATAATGTGATGAATACTCAATATTTACAGAGCACCAAAATTGCTCTACCTAAAAACAGCCCATCTCTCCCAAAGAAATGACCTGCATTACTTCTGTATATGGAAGATGGGTTGGGAGGGCTATAGGCAAAGGGGAAAAGATTTGCAAAGTACTGCTTAGTAACACAACATGATTCTTTGTGTTTCAAATTCATCCTTTTTTTTTTTTTTAATAACTAGAGTTCAGTGGCAAAAGTATACCAAAAGTCTGATAGAAAAAGCAGTCAGAAATTGGTGGAAGTCTTCAACCTTCAGACAATACTGATCATAGAGCCACATAAATTGTACTCAGCTTTGGAAGCAACATTTTTTACTTGTTTTCTTTCTACAGCACAGAAAACCAAGCCATTTTGCCCACCACCAAAACATCTTAAGTACAGGTCAAGACCTATCCTTGGCTATCAATTTGAATCATAGAATCTACCAGGCTGGAAAAGACCTTTAAGATCATCA
>NW_009916005.1:0-3220 GCF_000696875.1 Nestor notabilis
CAGCTTTATTCTGAAACCAGACTGACTGAGATTCATTCTGCAGCTTTTCACGTATCCTTCTGTTCAACCCACAATAAATAAACTACTTTCTGTTGGTGGAAACCAGCTGAGTTCTTAAACACAAGCTGGATTTGTTCCTTCTTGGAGCTTTAGTCCAGATTCTCATCTATTACGATACATCTCCACAGTTTCCTACCAGAAGCAGGAAACCAGGGCAAGAGGAAGAAAGAAATGTCATCTTCGCAGAGTAGCAGGAGAAACAGACACGAGGGGACAGATGCTGCCCATAAATCAGTAACCCTGGAAGTGGGTCTTTCTCTCTCTGTGTCTCCCATCAGATGTTCCTCTTACTCCAGCTCTCTGACTGGGGGCTGTTTGAAGCTGAACACCAGGTGACCTGTTGCTCTTCTTCCCCCCTGCTAGGCTTGACAACTTACGCTGAACTTCATTGAGAGTGTTCTAAGACACCTATTCATCTGTTTTCAGAGCAAACTAACATATTTCACCTGCTTTGTCTTGGTAGAAGCTCTACTATGACTAGTCAAGTACCAGACAGTTGGCTGATGACTATATTCTTAGACTTAGAAGTCCCCCATTTGGGGCTTGATTCATGTATCTCCAACAGAAAGGTAATTTCTTTCACCCGTACTGAAAGGCAGATGACGAGCCTAATCCTGGTGTCAAGGCTCCCCCTGCAGTCACTGCAGAAAGATGGACACGTAGGGGGAGCAAATCTGGCCATACAAAAGTTTTGTACGGAGGAGTGACTCTTCAGAAGGAGCCGAGCCTCTCCCCAGAGAGCATAGGACAGTCCAGACACATAACTGTAGACAGAAGTGTAATTCCTGGGGAGTGTAACCTCTTCCTCACGTTCAGCTGCATGAAACAAACCCAGCACAAGCAAATGAAGAACTTTGGTTGGTTTTGTTCCCATAATGAGGTATTACTTCTCCATATTTTCCTCTCATTGCTTTGAATTAAATATCCAAGTCCATCACCCTCCCATCCATAGTCTACCCTCTCTTTCCAGAGGCCGAAGTCTTTGCAGCTCAGTTCATTAGGACATCTGTGGCACAGAGTCAAAGTAATTTCTCAGACTTTCCTCATTTGCACACATCCATCAGTCTTTCTGACAGAAATGATTTCAAAGAGCATCGATGCCTTTGCCTTGTCTATTTCAATACAACTGTCACAGCTGATTCCAGGGGAGAATGTGTAAGGAAAGAAGGAAGCAAGCAAGGAAGGAATAGCACAAAAGAAATTACAAGGAAAAGGCAAAAAGGCAATTGCAAAGGCAAAGGAAGAAGAAAAAAAAAAACAAACTAAAAACTGTTTTCTAGCTTGCAGTGATTTCCTACAAAGAAGAAAACATTCCCAGGCAAATACCATGTTCTTTGCAAAGTGTACACTTTCTCCCATGCTGAGAAGTACTCAAAGCAAGGTTTGCCCTCCTGAGATCCAACAGGCAGCCTTGTCACAGATCAGAGCTGTGCTCAGACCCAGCTTCCTACCACTCTCTTCCAGTCTCTTCATCTCATTTTCTTATTTCCCTTCATCCCGTTTTCTCTGCATTTCTGTCTTGCAGCATTTCTGCATCCCAACCCCTCTCCTTCAGCTGCCAGGAAAATGGAAGAGGAACCAACTCATCCCAGCATAACCTGCCACCCTCCCCACTGTCCCCAGCTCACTGCAATGCTTTTGCTTTTCTTCTCCACCTACTGACACTTTAGCCTTCCCAAATGAAAATCCTGCAGCTGACCCTGTGCAGGGACTTCAGGTAGCTGTGAGCAGATGAAACTGAAACCCACAATGCAAGCTGCTAAGTGAAAACAGGTCATAATGATCTACTCTGAAGCATTTTGCTAAGGCATTAGCTGACAAACGTCCCTCTGCAAGACAAGCTCCAGTGTTCCTCTGAAAGAGCAGCTTGAAGAGTTTCCAGCAATCAGCTGTACAGCTTTGCCCCAAACTTAGAATATTTCCGACAAACTACCAATTTCCAGCTGAACATCTCTGCTTTCAAGTGAAGATCTCGAAACTTCTCCATGCTCCCTCATGGCAAACATTTGAACAACATTTCTTTTCAATTAGCTTTCATTTTTTCATCCCAATTTCCTTGGAAAGCCCTAAACAAAAATCCAGAAAAGTGCTCGTGTGCCTGCCCTATCCTTCTGACCTTTTTATGTCTTACTCTTCTGTTTTACCAGAAACACTACTGCCAAATTTAAGGCACCTTTTGTGTGCATCCAAGTTTTGCCAATTTAGTATTCATCTGACAACTCTCAGGATTCAGCTTGTCTCCTAATTAGTTACTGGCTGCAGTGGAGAGAATTACTGTGGAGAAACACCGACCTCCTATCCATGTGATCTCATTTTTCTTTGCTATCGCTAGCTAGAAATTTGGAAGAGTGTGATGATTAATCATGCTGGTCCTGCCAATCTTAGCTCCCCATTTCTCTGTAAAGAAACACGAGATCCTGAACTACTTTGCTTGCTGAGGGTTGCTCAGAGAAAGCTGTATCTTTTATAACAAATTTTCTGCTCAAGATGACACAGTAAAACTCTGCAACAGCTCAGCTCCAGAGGGTCTGTGCTGGGTTTTAGTCCTGCTTAGGTTAGTGTGTGTTTGGAGCACCTCTATAGCAAAGGTGTTCTGGTAGGGATGCCGAGATGGGGATCTCACCACTGCACCGTGTTGATAGAAGAGAGCTGTTCACACTCCTTGTTTATGCTCTCTTTTACTTTTCATTAGTTTGTTAGGGCAAATCTTCTTTCAAGCGTTTTCATTCTCATCAGTCAATAAATGATAAAAATCAGACGCGGAATGTTCTAAAAGGGGAACCACAAAAAGACCTATTTCCTGTCAGCCCATATGTTCTCGGCACAGAGAGCTGTATATCCCAGAGGAAAATTAAAGATCTGAAAGAGCATCTGAAAATGCACCAGCTGAGTTTCTCAGCAAATCTGTATTGCACGGGCTGAGCCCGGCGCTAGTGGACAACTAAAGATCTCCACCTAGTGACACGAAGGAACAGGACAGCTTGCCGGGTTGCAGTCTTCCCAGGAAAGCCAGGCAGAAGGTGAGGAAAATGGTCTCCAGTTAAACAGCAGGTTTCACATTGGTGCTGTCAGAATACCTGTCCTGACAACACGCTGAGTATCGTATCGATGCCACAAACAGCAGCCACCTCCGCGGCTCACAAGGGGGATGCAGGACTTT